>NC_043008.1:59968235-60020735 GCF_006345805.1 Octopus sinensis
TTTGAAAACTAAAAATTTTGCATTATATAGCTTGTTATTCTCTTTAAGTGAACATTTTTCTGGTTGAAATACACCGAAAAATGGCGGCACAGCAGTAAAAAAAATCGTAAAAAATCGGGATTTTCATAGAAAAAATGCACCGATTTGAATTTTTTCTTCAACGCAAGGAAGAGCAAGCCTTCTTCTATCATACTCTCAATTTTGGTCAACTTGCGCCGCACGGTCTTGGAGGAGATAGTGTTAGTTGAAGGCTACCAAACCTGCCATACTCAGACAACTTCAGCTTTATATATAGAGAGATAAGAGCAAATTAAGACAACTGAGTTTGTATGAGAATGCAGTGGATTCCCAAAGTGGCTGAAGAGATATCCAGGATTCGACTTATTGTCTAACTCAGTGAGAATCCAAGCCGAAATCACTCAAAAAATTCCAGATGTTTTTCCCTACTTCATAGGTTCTGGCCTAGCATGGCAGTATGTTGCTGCTTGCATCAGTTTCCACTGCTTGACAACCGGTATTGGTACGTTTACGTCTTCGTAAATTAGCGGTTCGGCAAAAGAGCCCCCCAGAAAAAGTACCGGACTTTACAAAACAGTAACAAGTACTGGTGTCAATTCATTCGAGTGAAACACTCGAAGGCTGTGCTCCAGCACGGCCGCAGTCTAATGACTGAAACAAGTAAACGATAGACAGTAAAAGACACTAAACATGTGTACCCCACCGCCGTGCACACACTCACACACATAACGTGGACATACGTACATTAATATAGTGATTTCAAATTTTGGCACAAGGCCAGCAATTTCAGGCTAGGGTTAAGTCGATTACATCGGCTCCAGTGTTCAATTAGTACTTGTTTTCTCGACCCCGAAAAGATGAAAGGCAAAGTCGACCTCGGTGGAATTTGAACTCTGAACATGGGGACGGGCGAAATGCCGTTGTGCATTTCACCCGGCGTGCTTAACGATTCTGCCAGCTCGCCGTTTTATATGCGTATTTTAATATATTCTTTTCTACTTTAGGCATAAGGCTCAAAATTTTTGGGGAGTGGGGCCAGTCGATTAGACCAATCCCAGTACGCAACTGGTACTTAATTTATCGACCCCGAATGGCTGAATGGCAAAGTCGACCTCGGTGGAATTTGAACTCAGAATCAGAACGTGGAGACGGATGAAATGCCATTGTGCATTTCATCCGGTGTGCTAAGGATTCTGCCAGCTCGCCGTCTTATATACGTAAATTAATATATTAGTTGCACTGTTTTCATCTGCCCTTTATCGCATTTTTATATTGCAGTTTTTTCTGGAATCATACTCTTCCCTCAGAAAACCTTGTGCATTTACTAGTTTAGTTGCTAACGATCAGACATTGTATGTCTGTATGTGTGAGTGTGTGTGTGTGCGTGTGTGTAGGCGTAGGAGTATCTGTGTGGTAAGTAGCTTGCATACCAACCACATCGTTCCGGGTTCAGTCCCACTGCGTGGCACCTTGGGCAAGTGTCTTCTACTGTAGCATTGTGAGTGGATTTGGTAGACGGAAACTGAAAGAAGCCCGTCGTATATATGTATATATATTATGTGTGTATGTGTGTATATATGTTTGTGTGTCTGTGTTTGTCCTGCAGCATCGCCTGACAACCAATTCAGGTGTGTTTACGTCCCCGTAACTTAGCGGTTCGGCAAAACAGACCGATAGAATAAGTACTAGGCTTACAAAGAATAAGTCCTGGGGTCGATTTGCTCGACTAAAGGCGGTGCTCCGGCATGGCCACAGTCAAATGACTGAAACAAGTAATAGAGTAAAAGAGTGTGTGTGTGTATGTGTGTGCGTGTGAGTGTGTGTGCGTGTGCGTGTGTGTGTGTGTGGTGTGTGTGTGTGTGTAGCTGTACATTTAAAAGCAAAGCGATGATATGAATGTTTTGTCCTACATATTATAAATGTATTTGTTCATTATCACGAAAAGCTTCGTTGTTATTTACCTGAGGAAAAAAATATCTTTTGAAATTGAAGAAAACAACAACAGTAACAACAACAACAAACAAGAATGTTAAGGAACGAAATATAACGAATATAAGTGACTGTATGTGTTGTAGAGACGATTGTTCATGTCACTGATAGCTATGAGGATGGTGATGTTGATGTTGATACTGATGAAGGAAGATGATTAAGGTAATTATACTGACGAGGATGTTGCTGGTGAATAGCTTGCTAATGACGATGTTGATGACTAGGGTAAAGTTACAGATGCTGATGGTGGCCATGAGGACGATGATGGCGATGATGATGACGATGATGATGATGATGATGATGATGATGATGATGATGATGAGAATGAAGAAGGTGACGACAACGAAGAAGAAGAATGGGAAGAAGTGGAAGAATAAGAGGAAGAAAAAGATATATAAGAAGAAGAAATAGAAGAGGAGGAAGAAGAAGAAATAGAAGAAGGGGAGGAAGAAGAAGAGGAAGAAGAAGAAGAAGAAGAAGAAGAAGAGGAAGAAGAAGAAGAAGAAAAGAAGAAGAAGAAGAAGAAAGGAAGAAGAAGAAGAAGAAGAAGAAGAGAAGAAGAAGAAGAGGAGAGGAAGAAGAAAGGAAGAAGAAGAAGAAGAAGAAGAAGAAGAAGAAGAAGAAGAAGAAGAGGGAGAGGAAGAAGATATTGATGATGATGATAGTAACGATAAAAATGATGATTATGAGAACCAAGAAGAGAAAGAAGAAGGAATGAAGAAGATAGTGATTATGATGATGATGATCATGATGATAATGATGATGAGAGTAACGATGAGAATGATGTTGGTGATGATTATGATGAGAATGAAGAAGAAGCAGAAGGAGGGGAAGAAGAAGAAGATGATGATAATGCTGACGATGACGACGACGACTCTGACGACAACGCCTAAGACGATGATAATGATGCTATTCACACAGAAGGTGATATTCATGATAATGATGATGGTAATGGTGGTGATGACGACGACGATGATGACGATAAGGTGAATAACATCAAATAAATTGCAAACACGGTAGTAGTTGAACAATTAAAATTATAAAGATGCTGCTAGAAACCGTTAATTAAAAATGATGCAGCATTCGATTCGTGTACATAAATGTATGCACACCACATGTGGGATCATACACGCACATACTCCCCCCCCAAACACTTATATATACACTATACATAGGCATGCTCAAAGCCATCAACATACATATGTAATATATATAATCTATTGTTTGTGTGTATGTGTTAATGTAATATATATATATACCTATATCTATGTTATACATGTATGTATATATATATATATAATATATATATATATATATATATTATCAATATCTATGTAAGTGTATATCTATATAAATATCTATTTATAAAATGGTATTTATATGTGTATGCGTGTGTGTGTGTCTATGTGTGTGTGTGTGTGTGTGTGAGTGCGCGTGCTTGTGTGTACAATGACAAATCTAAAATAAAGTTAATTATTTGAAAGTGAAAATAATAAAGGAACCTTTGCCAAAATAACAAGCATGCTTTGACTGTATCTGAAATATCTTTGCTCTAAGTTTGCATATAAATAAATTTATACATACACATATGTGTGTACACACATACACACACACACACACACATATATATATATATATATATATATATATTCATACATACATAAATATATATGTCTATATGTATATATCTATATCAATATCTCTCTCTCTCGCTCTCTCTTTATGTATATATATGTGTCCGTGTGTGTAAATATGTATATGGCTATGTTCACACACACTCACATACGCATATGTATATATATATATATTATATATATATATATATATATATATATATATATATATATATATACATAAATATATACATACATAAATATATATGTCTATATGTATATATCTATCTCTCTCTCTCTCTCTCTCTCTCTCTCTATGTATATATAAACATGTGTGTGCGTGTGTGTAAATATGTATATGGCTATGTTCACACACACTCACATACGCATATGTATACATATATATATATATATAATATATATATATATATATATATATTATATATATATATATATATTCATCTGTTAGTTATGTATTTTTCTTTCTTTCGGTATTTAAAATCCAATTTTGCAATCACACTTACGTGTTACTGCTTCATTTACAATTTAGAAATTTCAATTCTAAAAATTGGGATTTAAAGTAAAGTAAAAAAAAAAAAAATTAAATACAACAACAACAACAAAAATGAAAAATAAATCCGAAACTAAAATGATGATGACGATGACAATGTTGCTGATACTGAAGGGGAGTCAGAGGATCAGGATGATGATGACGATGACAACGATGAGTTTCATGCTGAAAATTTGAGGTTTTAATGACAGCATAGCAATAACAATATGTTGAATCAGTAAAATAATGGAAATATAGAGCATATAATCAAAATAAATGAACTAAAAAGACAACGGCATACCAAAACACATGCATAGACGAATCCATTACACACACACGCGACACACAAACATATAATATATATATATATATATATCTTTATATATAAAAGTGAAGTTGTGTGAGTGTCTGTCTCCTATGATTTAGATTCCTAACTACTCCCACATTTTGCGGTGCAGTTTAACCAAAACCGGGTATCTTATAGTCGTGATTCATATCGAGCCCTTCTGGGTATTAGCGCGTGTCTACGATGAGTCTACGATTAAAAAAAAAATTTACCATCATTTTTTTCCCATTTTTAATGCATTTTTTTTTGCTATTATATAAGGGAAGTAACTCTCTAAAAATGCTTATATAGTTATTTCCCTTACAAACACGAGCAACGCCGGGTGATACTGCTAGTATATATATATAGGAATATACGTACGTAGAGGAGTACATATACACATACACTAATATATGTATGAAGTTTTATATTCGTTAATCGCTTGAAAGTTACCAAAATGCTTAAATAAAGAACTTGGCGCTTCGTGCTCACTACTTATCATTTTAACTTATGAGGAGTTTGTTATATAGTGTCAATAAATATTCTGGAATGTTTTCTAAAATTTTATAAAGGAGACTGAAGTGATAATTAGATAATTAGTAAATCTATCTATCTATCTATACTCTTTTACTCTTTTACTTGTGTCAGTCACTTGACTGTAGCCATGCTGGAGCACGGCCTTTAGTCAAGAAAATCGACCCCAGGACTTATCCTTTGTAAGCCTAGTACTTATTTTAGCGGTATATTTTGCCGAACCACTAAGTAAACACACCAAGCGATGTTGGGGGACAAACACAGAAACACAAACACACACACACACACATATATATATAGGACTGACTTCTTTCAGTTTCAGTCCACCAAATCCACTCATAAGGCTTCTTATAGTAGAAGACACTTGGCCAAGGTGCCACGCAGTGGGACTGAACCCGGAACCATGTGGTTCGTAAGCAAGCTACTTACCACACAGCCACTCCGACACCTATACTATCTATAT
Source organism: Octopus sinensis (assembly GCF_006345805.1). Taxonomy (NCBI): domain Eukaryota; kingdom Metazoa; phylum Mollusca; class Cephalopoda; order Octopoda; family Octopodidae; genus Octopus; species Octopus sinensis. The sequence continues at coordinate 59,973,728 of NC_043008.1, forward strand.
ATTTTATAACCTATTTCTTTATTTCATTAATGTATTTAACGGTGGCCATTCTAGAGTACTGCCTTGAAGTATTTTAGTCGAATGAATTGGCTGAAGTAGTTATTTTTAAATCTGGGGCTAATTCTACCGATCGCTTTTGCCGAACTTCTCAGTTAACAGGAACATAAACACGCCAACCACAGTAGAATCCATATAATATTTGTCCTTCACACCCTTTGATATATATAAAGGCCCATGCACTCATATGCATGTACACGACCACACCTGGTTTTAAATTTTATCCTTTTCACTTCTCTTACCGCTCCTGCACCTCTACTGTATTTCACGCTTACCTTAATCCCGATACCATTCTAGAAGGAAATATTTTATATACTTCGGTGGATGTTCTGTGCAGTGCCATTTTGGAGACAGGACAGGACAATGGTTATGGTGGAAAATAATTTTCCTCGGTGCTCTACAGTGGTATCGAACTCGCAATCACGAGCTTGCTAAGCGAAATAACTTAAACTACATAGCCATATCTAAAAAATCATTATTGTTATTTCAGATGATAAATTAACACTAAATATCAATTTGTTTTTAAAATAATCGAAAACAGTGAAGTATTTCTGTTCAGTTCCCTCTAATCTAATTTTCGATCTAGAAAAAAAACAAAAAAAAAAAACAGAGCGCATTCGTATTCAAAATCATCGATAATCGATATGTTCCTATAATCAGGTGATCGTCATTTCTGCTCCTGATTTTATTAAAAGATTTGCCCTTCATAACTCCCTTCTTATAATCAACGGAAGGATATTTAGAAATATCTCGCTTCCCTTCATAACACAAACAAGGTTATTAAATACATTTGTTTCAACTTTGGTTCACCAAAATTCAGTGCAAATGTTATGGTAAACTATTCTACAGAAATATATATTCGTTTCGCACCTTTCCTGCTCTCTTCTTTTTCTAAACACATACATGTATATATGTCTGTTTAAGGTGTTTTCTGTGTACGTGGTGTAAGAATATATATAATCAAAATACACATGTAAACTCACACACACACTCACATACTCACATACATACACACACACACACACACACTGGAAGAGGCGTGATGGTTAGAGTTTGCGATTCAGGGATGTGCTGAAGAGATATTAAGAACACCGGTGAACAAAGGCGGCGAGCTGACAGAAACGTTAGCAAGCCGGGCGAAATGCTTAGCGGTATTTCGTCTGCCGCTACGTTCTGAGTTCAAATTCTGCCGAGGTCGACTTTGCCTTTCATCCTTTCGGGGTCGATAAATTAAGTACCAGTTAAGCACTGGGGGTCGATGTAATCGACTTAATCCGTTTGTTTTTCCTTGTGTTGTCCCGTCTATGTTTAGCCCTTTGTGGGCAATAAAGAAATAAGAACACCGGTGTAACGCAGATACCTGGAAGAGAAGGCTCTGACCGCTGAAGCTCGTAATTGTAGCGTCTGACAAGAAAGAACAGAGAGCATACGTGAGGAGAAAAAGCACATGAGAGCATCACTTCTCCGTTGCGTCAAGTAACTTCACTTGCAGCAGATGTCATCGTTACCGCAGATCAAGAACAGGTCTTGTAGCCCACAATTTGCTTTACGGGAAGGACTGTTTCATGAAGTCGTGTCTTGTCCTTACCTTCGTAACGCAGAGTAGATAAAACAGGGACAACTGAAGAAGGGGAATATTCTTTATGTTGTATTTCTCGTTTCTCTGTTTGTTTTCTTTTTCGTTTTCTAAAAAAAGTACGTTTCTTTGTTTTTGTTTTTATGTTTTCGTTTCTCATTGTGTTCAATGTTTTTTTATGTCCTGTACCCATATATGCATGTATATATACATATATATGTAGGTTTGTACATATATGTATATATGCATATATTCGTGTAACATCGTCCGTTTTTCCGTCCTTGTTTTGTATACATTCGAAGCTTTCTTCCAAAGAATCTAATGCGCTTAGCTTAGATTTTCCTTGGGGCTGGCCAGATTGGAGCAATCTCAAGATTAATCAGCCGAAATTGCGAGGATGATCCGGTTCTTGACTGAAGATTGAAGGCTTCGAATGTCCCGTCCGTGTTTTTTGTATCGTCTTCTAAATGTTTTGCGTCCTTGTCCCAGTTTGTATTTTTTTACACACACACACACACACACACACACACACACACAACACACACACACACACACACACACACACACACCACACACACACACACACACATATATATATGTATGTATGTATGTATATATACACATGGATGCATACATAGACACATGCACACATACACAAATATGTATGTATGATTGAAAAATGCTGTGAGTTGCAAAACCAAATAGTTCGATTTGCATAAATACGTCTCTGGTGGCGAAAAAAAATATTCTGGCAATAGTTCTAGTGAATATTCGGTAAAGTAAAAATAAACAATATTCCTGGGAATTCTGACTACTTTATTTTATTAATATATGTGCGTATGTGTGCGTGCGTGCGAGTGAGTGTATGTGTGTATGTGTGTGTGTGTGTGTGTGCAGGAATGTGTGTGCTTGTTCACGTATCCCAGACAATAATAATATAAATACATCTTACTGTAAAATGTCAAAAGGAAAAATAGTTATATTGAGTATGAATCATAGTGGGGGTTTCTAAATTGTTTCCTTTATGTCAAAATATTATTTGTTAAACCATATTTAGTAATTGCACTCTCTACACTGTGAATCTTCTCTCGAACTGATTTCCATGGCATTATTCCAGTAATTTTTGTATAGCAGATCTTCTAATTAGCTATTGCAGTTAATTTTATGAAACCTCCAGTGCAGGTTAAATTCAAAGAAATAGTTTATAGATGAAAGAAATAAAACCTTGCATGAAACAGCTGGAGTTGTCACCGTGTGGATAAGATCAATCTCACTCGTCACAGCAACACACAAGTCCTTTTCTTTCAATTGAATTTAATTAATTAAAATTTTCAGTGTTTTATGCCCTGTCAGAAAGTATCAATGAAGTTAGTTTTTAAGCTAATAATTGGTTCTTCCCGTCGCTGCTGAAGCTTTATTTGATTTAAATTTCTAGTCTTTGAATTGTATTGGGTTCTTCGTAATCGAAAGCTTTGATATCTCCTTAAAAATAAAGACTTTGTGACTAATCAAACATCTATCTATCTATCTATCTATCTATCTATCTATCTATCTATCTATCTATCTATCTATCTATCTATCTATCTATCTATCTATCTATTGATCTATCTATCTGTCTATATAAGAATTTTTTGTGTAATAAGATAAAAAACCAAGGGTGTATAGATATTAGAGCATTTATAGATAGGTCTTACAGCTGTTTCTAGAATATTAATTAATATTATCCCTTCATCGGAGACGGTGTGAGAGGAAAAATTAGTTAGTTTCGATGTGATATCTATCTATCTATCTATCTATCTATCTATCTATCTATCTATCTATCTATCTATCTATCTATCTATCTATCTATCTATCTTACACAAGCCCTCAGAAGCAAGACTGCTATCCCTATCCCTTTATCATACTTTAGTCTCTCAACACCTTTGAATAAAACCATCTACTTCTCTACTATAACCTCACTTAGTCATAGGCCTTTTCTTTGCCTTGTGAGTTACTTGGCAATCTCACTAGTGCTGATGCCACGAAAAAACGTATCCACTACACATTGTCAAGTGATACAACCCGCAATAGCATGGAAGACACACGTTAAACAAAGATAATGTGATATCTATATTGATCACAAATAAGTAAAGTGACTTGAATAAATGCAATGCAACGTAGGATTTATCGAGCATGTTATACAGTCAAGCATTTACATTTTTTATTCTTTTTCATATTTCAGTCATTGTATTGCACCCATGCTGGGGTATCCCTTAAAGAATTTCATCCGATACTCATTCTCGTGGTATGCGTTGTCGAACTACTAACCCACGGGGATATAAATCAACTAAGGCACGTTGCCAGCTGATGTGGGGTCAGACGTGGAATCGTTTAAAAAAACACATACATACATCCATTTATACGTTGGTAGACAGGTAGATACAATGGCCTTCACCAAACTTTTCTGTTTACTAAATTCACTCAAAAACAAATTTGTTAATCCGGACAATAGTAGAAGATATGTGCCTAAGGTACAGATCTGTGGGACTGAACCAGAAGCCACAAGGTTCTGAAATAAATTTCATAACCACACAGCCATACTTATTTGTGTATCACACATTTACTGATGTTAAATCATGATGGATCATACTTATTTATGAATCATTTATGTAACCACACAGCCAAACTCCATTTATGTATCACACATTTACTGATGCTCAATCGAAATGGATCCCCGTTGGTTACGGTGGTGCATATTCAGTCTTTTGATTAACCACCAATGAACCACCTGTTCATTGAATTAGTATGTAAATGGCTGCGCATTCCACCTATCCATGAATTCTTAACGTAATTCCGATGTGGCATTCGTGTGAGACTACATGACATGCAGGACCTTTAAATTATAGGGCTTTCATACTGCTTTCATCTCCCCTATTTCGCTCACATGTTTTGGGTTGACCTGGTGTTATTGTACAATAACTGGCCCAAACGCCATACTGCGGGATCGAACTCAGAATCGCATAAATGTGGAGTGAACAGAACTTTTAAAGCAAACAAATAAGTTTATTTTGGTTAGACAAAAAGATGTTTTTAAGAGACATGAAAGAGGATTCCTTTAGTAAAAAAAAATCATTGTATTACTAATGTGTATGTGAGCCCTTAAGGGAGCTTATAAGCTGTCAGTACCTCTATTAGAAATAGCAGCCAAATCTCCCTGAAATCATACCCCTTTTAAGAAAAGGGCACAGACGGTTTAGCCTATTCATAGGAAACCTGTAGTTCATGGAACTTTCTGAATTGTACGCCTAACGAAAAATTGTCTTGTATAGTTTGTAGTGCGGCCCGCTAAATGATGAGCTATTTATCATGAGGCCCGCTTCTCGAAAAAGGTTGCTGATGCTTGTTTTAGACTTAGACATACTTATTTTTGAATAAAAAATTGGAAGGAATGGCCACGGGAGGAACGTACTTGATTATAATGACTTTCATTTGAAGTTGAACCAGAGATTTACAATCACAGACATAATTACAGAAAACTGGTATTTCGAAGATTTCGGAAGACAACTCGAAATATTATACAGACGTCGTCTACTAAAACTATATTGAATTTGAAAGAAAGCTGGCCGTAGTCTGCTAAAACTTTATTGTATTTGACATGAAGACAATCTCTCTCTTAAAACATAGCCTACAGCCTCCAAAGAGGAGACATTGAATAATGTAGTCAGAGGTGTAGTATTCCTAAAAACAAAAGACGATGGAGAAACAATGGCTTGAATGCCTTTGATCATAGGTCTGGTCGATCAGAGCCGAATTGGCAGCCATAGTGGGAACTGTGACTAATTAGCTCATTGATCTAATTTGATTTATCTCTGAGCTAATTATTCCTTAACAACAATAACAACAACAACAACGACGACGACGATCACCACCACCACAGCAATAACAAAAACAAGAACTCACTACACTATTATAGTAAAAACATAGTGAACAGACTCTAGTTCCTTCTTAGAACTATTGAAAGGTCGAGTCGTCGCCGAAGTCTTTTCGTTAAAAGTGGGGACAGACTTTGTCGCAGATATACATATAAATAAGTAACCGTAGAGGCAAAGTCAAGAAGTTATCTGTCGTACGGTTGTACGACAGTATACCAGAATTGTCCCAATATATTACTGAGTGTATTACAGAAGATTAAAAACTAAATTAAAACTCAGCAGAACTTCTCCGCCTTGAGAGGACATAGCTCCGGTACTACGTATATGTGGTAAGAACGTAGCAGGAATGAATCGTAAGGCGGATTCTTCATGTCGACCGAACCGGCAGGAGACCCAGTGGCGGACCAAGAATGAGATGTTTGTACAAAGTCCATAGTTTCAGTCGATTATGTTTGGGAATCCAGACAGAAAATCTAAAGATAGTCGCTTTGATAGGACCCTCTAGAAGAAGTACCTGAGGGCTCTATGGCCTCGACCAATCCAAGAATAGAGGGCAGAGAAAATGAATAGATGGATAGATGGAGAGCTCGAACTCAGAATATGATGTGTCATAACTAAATACTGCAATGCATGTAGTCGATTTTTTTTTATCTTAGCATTTTTGGCATTCATCAAACATACGTTTGTAACTGTAGATAGAATTTACATATGCCATTCATTATAGAACTGTCGCTATCAGTCATCAGCCATACTGTGATAATACTCCTTCCTACTACAAGCACAAAGTTTGAAGTTTGGTGGAGAGGGGAGGGGCCAGGCGATTGCATCGGGCCCAAAGCTCAACTGGTACTTAATTTATCGACCTCGGAAGAATGAAAGGTAAAGTCGACCCCGCAGTATTTTGAACTCAGAATGTAAAGATGGATGAAACAGTGCTAAGCATTTTGTCGGACGTGCCAACCATTCTGCCATCTCGGTATCTTATACAGGAGGAATAACAGAAATAATCTAATTTTTCTAGCACACACCAGCCATGACATATTAACAGAAGTATAATCAACTGCTTATACCATTCACCAGCCATGCAATTGTAGCAGCAGAAATAATTTAGCTCTTCTATCATTCATCAGACATGCAATGGTGTGACAGAAATGATCAACTGTTGCTACCATTCATCAGCCATGGATTGGTAACAATAGAAGTAATCTACCGCTTCTACCATTCACCGGTCGAACAATGATAACAATATCCACAACTCAGTGCTTCAGTCACACACCAGGCATGCAATAGTAGCTTCAGAAATAGTTTATCTTACCTGGATCATTTCGAGGTTTGTCTGAAAATGGAAATAGAATAAAAATGATACATAAAATAAAAATTATTGCGAAACATATAAGAAGCCGTTGAAATATAATTAAGTACTTAGAAATTTTTCTTATACTTCATTGTATAAGCTTTCAAACTGTTAAATTAACAAGATCATGTGTCCATACATGGTCATTGGTTCTAGCAGAAATACTAACCGAATTTCCAACGCAGCGTCTTAAAAATGCTAGAACACATTGCATAATGTAGTTATAGATATACTACTTACTCTAAAAATATTCTTACACCTAGAGTTTATGTGGCATAGTGCCACTGGACAAGAGAAGAACCAAGTGGTTAAGAAACAGCGAATTTTTTTCTCTTTTTGGTCCTGATATTTTGGGGCATGGCACTAATAGATTTTACCGACTGCAGTGCTCCAAAGGTACTTATTTCATCGACTTCGAAAGGATAAAAAGCAAAGTCGACCTATGCATCATTTTAACTTTGAACGTAAAGTCGGAAGGAATATTACTAAGGATTTTATCCACTATGCTAACGAACCTGCCATTTTGCAGATATACACACAATTCCCTTGATCAGCACAGACGTTCCTTTAATAGTCTCTGTCCCCCATTTACTGACTTCAACTCTGGAATTAATCAACCGCTGTTAACCACTAGTCTGTTAACATATTTTGAATCAGGTCGACCTTTGATCCTGTAAGTATTGTTGGTTCCCAGAGTAACGCAACTCTGATGAATTTGTTCCTGACCCGGAAGTAGTAAAACCTTGTAAAACGGAGTCTCCTCGCTCTGAACATCTCTGATATCAGGGAAGAATTCCAGTAGAGGTCTTCATTGGTTGCTCACTATTGCCATTCGCCATTCACGGCGCGTCGGAATAAGCGGGTATAGCATCCGTCTAATCGTTCCTACAACGTTTTTGTCAGGGCCCAAGTTTCAGTAATAACAGTAGATTTTAACTGATGTAAAATATGAGTATTTACTTAAATTGTTTAACCAGATGGTTATCTTTTGTCGATTATTATTCCTCGTTATTTGTCCATCTTAACACTCTGTCAGGTTTTGAGAGGACACAACGTGCTACTGGTAAGAGCTAACAATATTTTGCTGGGACATAGTGTATCTAGGACTACATTATCTAATATGTTCTGGCTTTTTATTCTTAAGATCTAGAGCGTGTGTGAGTTTGCTCAGTAGTTCGCAGGTATAAAAAAATTAGCAAAATGCATAGCACTTGCTGATACCGAGTGAACCTCGCTTGTGCGTAATAGCTGTAGCATATTTATTGGTCTGTAATATTATCTTTTATTTTTTATTTTTTGCTTGTTTCGGTGGCTGGATACTAGCTATGCTGGGGACACCACTTTGAAGGGTCTTAGTCGAAAAAATCGCCCCTAGTGCTTATTTTTAAACCTAGGGATGATTCTATCGATCGTCTTTGCCAAAACGCTAAGAGGTGGCAGTGTGGAAGTGATAAACACACATACACACCTACATGCACACACACAGACGTACAGACATATATATATATATATATATATATATAGATATATATATATATATATATATATATATATATATATATATATATACACATTGGGTTTACGCAGTTTCTGCCTACGAAATTCATAGGTCAGTTCAGTCTGGGTGTATAGTCGGACACATTTGCCCAAAACTGCCATGCAGTGGGACTGAACCACGAAACCATGTGGTCGCAGAGCAAACTTCTTAACCTCACAGCCACACTTGCACCTAAAATATGGATAAATAGATTTAATTTCTTGATTTTTAATGGCGAAAAAAAATATTTTTGAGTAGACGGGAGCGACAATATTTAGTTATATTGCTCCTCACTATTCACGTTAACAGTGAACTGTGAAACTCAAAGAGATTTGGACTCAGATTCAAAATGGCTATTACAACATTCAGCAAACGTTTTCTTCTGTTGCTCCAGTGATTCTGCCATTCTATCTCCATCTTGTTCTAGAGACCAAAATTGACAAATCCGTTAAAAGTTTGTAAAGCACACTCACAAGCACACACTATCTTTTTCTCCTGAGAATAATTTTGACCATAGTTATGCTTGATCAGAGCTGACCTGGGACTAAACAATAAAAGTAAGAACAAGAACTGTGAAAGTTGACCTCGTCTGATTTTGAAATCAAAACAAAGGCTTAGCGTTCTAACTAAATATGACAACGCTTTGTCCAATGCTCAACAATGATTGCCACTTCGTTCTACTTCTCTACATATTTCTATTACCTAACGGATCTCAGACTATTTAATCTCTGTAATGTATTGTAAAACTATGCGTGCTGAAAATAAAAAAAAAAACGAAAATGATTAAACTGTTGTTGTCGTCCATTTTGTTATTCTTTCTTGCACATCAAAGAGTTATCTTCATTCTTAGATTGAATTACTTTCCACAGAACAAAGAATGATAAATAAGTGTTTTATTGTAAAATAGTCTTCAAGGCTTTAATAATAGACAACGTCGGTAGAATTTATTGCAAATACTTATATAGTACACAGTGTCACTTTCCTTTTCCGAGTGCAAAGAATTCTTTACTAAGTAATTCCATAATGCTTTTAATATTCATTTTGCAAAATAAATTGATTTAAAGAATATTGTCAAAAAAAAGAAATATATATATATATATATATATAATATATATATATATATATATATATATACAGACATACATAGCAACAAATAAAATTTAGTAAAGAAAAATATGATTGCTAAATCTTCGCAGGAGAGACCATACACACACACACACACACACACACACACACACACACACACACACACACACATGTACATATAGGCATATGTATTAAACATCTATTTTAGATGATGAAAGATTATTAGGAAATAACCAATATTCACAGAAAATATCAATTAATCTAGGCAAACTGAAATAATTCTTCAACATCGATAAAATATTCTTTCCATTAGACTTATGCTATTAACTTATTTCTAATAAGTTTAAATGGAGACATTCCGTTTTGTGTGTTTTGCCTCGAAACCGTTTTACATTTACAGCTATTTTGTGAGAGACATTTTCAAAAAATGGAACATATTAATATATCTTCGTAATTCAATCATTGTTGCACTAGTTTCAATTAGTAAATCGCTAATGCCTTTTCTTTATAAGTAATTTACAAGAAATATAATTGTGTTCTTTTCATAGCAAGATTTTAAAGAATTTGTTTGATACATGTTTAGAAAAGACGATGTCTGATGACTTAGAAGTTCATATCCCACATAGGAAGTGTCATTCGTGAACAGCCTAAGTAATTAATTCAAGACTGAATAATGTGACTAGAGCTTCAGGTTAGCTCTGGTCAAGTAAACCTGAACAGAGTTTATGTAACGCTTTTATTGGTTTCAGTCATTGAAGTACTGCCATACAAGGACGCCATTTTATTTTTTTTCAGTAGATTCATCATCATCATCATCATCATCGTTTAACGTCCGTTCTCCATGCTAGCATAGGTTGGACAGTTCAACCGGGGATCTGGGAAGCCAGAAGGCTGCACCAGGCTCCGGTCTTATCTGGCAATGTTTCTACAGCTGGATGCCCTTCCTAACGCCAACCAATCCGTGAGTGTAGTGGGTGCTTTTTACGTGCCACCTGCACTGGTGCCAGGCGAGGCTGGCATCGGCCACGGTCGGATTGGTGCATTTTACGTGCCACCTGCATTAGAAGATGTAATTAAGAAAGACTTTGAGGCTGATGGACTAGCACCAAACATAGCACTCAATCCTTTCTGTGGCATGAAACATGAGGACTGCATTGTTTGGGCAAAGGTGCATCTTTTAGACGCAAAATCCATTTGATGAATCGGATGTCAGGGATGTGATAAGGTAACAAAGTCACTTTGAGCAGTTGCTTCTCAAAGGTGTACGTTCGTGCCTATATCAACAGTCTACCCACAGATCCTATAAAATTGGCTAAATCTGTATGGTCTCAGCTGGCAGAATCGTTAGCACGCCAGGCGAAATGCTTAGTGGTATTTCGTCTGCCGTTACGTTCTGAGTTCAAATTCCGCCGAGGTCGACTTTGCTTTCATCCTTTCGGGGTCGATAAATTAAGTACCAGTTACGCACTGGGGTCGATGTAATCGACTTAATCCGTTTGTCTGTCCTTGTTTGTACACTCTATGATTAGCTCCTTGTGGGCAATAAAGAAATAGGTCTCAGATGCAAAATAATTTCAATGAACTGAGTGGAAGGGACATGATAGAGTAAAAAAATCAATTTGATCGGCTGTTTAATGATGGCAAAAACCAGAGGCGATTTACGTTAATGCCTCTCTCAACGGCCCACTCGTAGAGCATTCAAAATCAGCTAAAATACATTTATTGATGCATGTGCGAATGACAAATCACATGGTTTGCATGGCTTATTTTAAAAGCTTTATGGATGCACATCAAAGTATTTGCAGTAAATTTATAAACGCATACAGGAATAGTATAAATTGGATGGATGGAAGCACTCCGTCGGTAACGACGATGAGGGTTCCGGTTGATCCGAATCAACGGAACAGCCTGCTCGTGAAATTAACGTGTAAGTGGCTGAGCACTCCACAGACACGTGCACACTTAACGTAGTTCTCGGGGATATCCAGCGTGACACAGAGAGTGACAAGGCCGGCCCCTTGAAATACAGGTACAACAGAAACAGGAAGTAAGAGTGAGAGAAAGTTGTGGTGAAAGAGTACAGCAGGGATCACCACCATCCCCTGCCGGAGAATCGTGGAGCTTTTAGGTGTTTTCGCTCAATAAACACTCACAACGCCCGGTCTGGGAATCGAAACCGCGATCCTATGACCGCGAGTCCGCTGCCCTAACCACTGGGCCATTGCGCCTCCACAGTATAAATTGAGAGACATGGTAAAGAGGTAAAAAAACAAAACAAAACAAAACAAAACAAAATAAACACAAACTAACTTACCAATTACTAAAAGATAAACATGTTTTCTGATCGTGTCTTTAGAACTGACTTGGCATTCATATACACCGTTGTGTTTGCACTGAACATTTTTGATTTGGAGGTTCCATTCGTGTGCAGAAGGTACTCTGTGAACACTGTACGTACTGTCTTCAACATAAAGCTCTTCTGATACCGTAAGCGGGTTCGGATCGGAGGCTTTCCGCCATATAACCTATAGAAAACAAAAGAAAATTAATAATTAATATTTTTATATCCTTCTAATATCCCCTCCAAATCATACCCTTATGACAAATAATATCATCGTCTTCATCTTCATTATTATTATTATTATTATTATTATTATTATTATTATTATCATTATTATTATTATCATTATTATTATTATTATTATTATTATTATTATCATTATTATCATTATTATTATTATCATTATTATTATTATTATTATTATTATTATTAATGATAATATAATAATAATAATAATAATAATATAATAATAATAATGATAATAATAATAATAATAATAATACAAATAATAATAATAATGATAACAATAATAGGCACACACCAGAAAAGGTCACAGAAAACGAGAAAGCAACCATACTCGCTGATATGCCAATACACACAGATAGAGAAATTATGGACAATAGGCCAGATATAGTTGTCAGAGATGCAAGAAAAGAATGCTTTTTAATTGATGTATCAATACCAGCAGATGACAACGTTTCTCTAAAAGAAATGGAGAAACTTTCAAAATACAAAGACCTGGAAATAGAGGTAACTCGAGTGTGGAATCTAAAAACAGAAACAATTCGTATCATAGTGGGCGCATTAGGTATGATATAAAAATATTCAGTCAAATACATAACAAATCACTAGAACTTACAAATATATTTAACATACAGAAAATTGCACTACTGGGCACTGCACACATCCTACGGAAAACACACACACACATACACAAACACACACCTGCGCGCACACATATACACACACACATATACACACGTGTGTGTATATATATATATGACCGACGGGCTTCTTTCAGTATCCGTCTATCAAATACACTTACAAGGCTTTGGTCGGTCGGGAGTGAGGTGTGGTGCATAGTAGAAGACACCCAAGGTGCCATGTAGAGAGACTTAAACTGGAACCAAGCTTCCTATCACACAATCATGACTTCGCCTATATCCGCCCCGGCGCCTATATATGATATATATATATGATATATATATATATAAAGCTGAAGTTGTCTGTGTATGGCAGGTTTTGTAGCCTTCAACTAACACTATCTCCTCCGAGACACTCCGGGGAAAGTTGATCAAAATTGAGAGTATGAAAGAAGAGGGCTGGCTCTTCATTCCGTAAAAGAAAATTTCAAATCGGACCTTGTTAAAACCTAAAACTATATACATAAAAAGGTGCTTTTTTTTCTATGAAAATCCCTATTTTACGATTTTTTGACCGCTGTGTCGCCATTTTTCGGTGTATTTCAACCAGAAAAATGTTCACTTAAAGAAAATAGCAAGCTACATAATGCAAAAGTTTTACTTTTCAAAAATTCCAATTCTAAAGGGTCGAAACAAACCCGAGCAACACCGGGCTATACTGCTAGTATATAATAAATATATATGCACTTCCCCCCACACACACAGGAACACAATAGTCTCCAGTAAAGTTTCTGCCTACAAAATTCCATTCACAGAGCATTGGTCAAACGTAAATCTCTATGGTTACGAAGGGAATTACTGAACCATATAGCATTGCCAACACCTATACGTATCTATAGTTTTTGCGATTAAGTGAGGATTTAAGACTTCAAATGCGCATGACACGTTTGAAAGCGAAAGTAAATGCGCCTATCTCACTCTCTTCTCCTTCTACCTTGTCTCTCTCTCTTTCTATGTATATATATATATATAAAATATAAATGTATGTATGTACATGTATATATAAATATATTTATACGTGTATTTATATGTGTACTCACACATAGATATATATGCATATATGCAGAGATATTTTAGAACTTACACACACACACATACGCACACGCACACACACACATACATATATGAAGGAATAAATTTCAAATTTATAAGTGGAATATTCAGATCTAGGCTACATATGTAGATTGCATTGGTAAGCTTCATTCAAGCAGAAGAGATTGTGAAGCTGAACTGTAGAAATCTGAGGCAAAAAGAAATGATAATAATAAAAATAATAATAATAATAATAATAATAATAATAATAATAATAATAATATCTTATTGTTGTTGTTATTGTGAGATATGTGAAATAGACGTGATTGAACAATTGCTTCTGTGCTAAGTGTAGTTTTAAGCCGAATAAAGTACATTTACAGATAAAATATAGACTGGAAACTAACGATTGGGTGATAAATTTTGCAGTAATGCATTGTCGAAGGAAGCTACAAAATATCATACACAGACACACAGACACATACACAGGCAAAAAAAAAATGGTCTCACTCACGACGTGTCTTGCTGTCTCTCTCTTGCACTCTCTCTTTTCCCCTCTCCTTAAATATATATATGCACATACGCATATATATATATATATATACACCTACACAACAATGTGTGTGTACCAACATGTATATGTATATATGTATGTATATATATATATAAATATATATTAATCAAGCGTACAGTATTATATATCCATTACAGCCGATCTTACCAATCGGTTTCGCACTCGGTATTTAACGGAGTGTTAAACGACAGTCCAATCATGTAACCCTGCGCTCATCAGAGATCACTATATTTAATTCCATAACGACTACCTCTGATGGGTTACATAATTGGACGGTTACCAAAAATCCTTTGAACCCCTAGTGTCAAACCGATTTGTAAGATCGGCCGTAATGGTTATATAACACTGTACACTTCGATTAATACACCCACTTTATTGACAGATATACGAGTGCTTTTTTTCCTAATCTACGGACTCTTAAACGGCTTACATATATATATATATATAAGAAAAATAAAAACGGAAAATACGCACACTTAGATTGTTGTAGTATAATTTTTAATGTATCGACCGGTTTCGCAATCGCTATTCATGATACAATGTTTAATTTATATGAAAATAAACTTTTTTTAAGAAGAAAATGGGTCCATGTTGTTTATAATGAGATTCACGAGTGAATGATTTTACAAGTTGACAGGTAAAGGGAGGTAATTGGTTATTATTATTGTTATTGTTGTCTGTAACCCCAGAAATAGTGAGGCATTCAACACTATTGTGCAAACTCTCCCTTTACTAACTAGAGATCCAAAAATGAACGACATCCTGAAAACACACAAACTCATCAAATGCAATAAACAAGACAAATTGCTAAAGAGACTACTAACAAATGCGAAGCTTTACAAAACAACCACGAAACCAACGGTTAAAAAATGTGGACGCCCGAACTGTGGAACCTGCCCCCACCTGCTTGAAGGACAGAGGTTCACAATTAAAACTAGTTTCATCTGTGCCTCTGAGAACCTAATTTATGTAATAACCTGCTCGGGTTGCAGTCATCAGTACATTGGACAAACGAGTTTAATTTTGAGGAAGAGAATTACTCTGCATAAGGAGCAAATCCGTTTCCCGCAATACAGACAAATCCCTCTTAGTGAACACATAGAAAAATGTGAAGGTAACATCAAACCAAATTTTACAGTCTTCCCTTTCTACCAGTGCAAAGACACAATCTCTCAACTAGAACGCTTAAATAAAGAAACTTTTTTCATTGAAAAATACAAAACGAGTCTGAATAAGCACGCATAACCAATTTATATATTTTTACATATTACATCACTGTACATAAATCCCCTACTAAACAAGGCCCCCCCTTTTTTTTAAACCTGTCTCCTTTCTGTACACATATTTTTTCCCCACCCAAAAGCTAAACAGTTATCTCCCTTACAGACAACAATAACAATAATAACAACCAATTACCTCCCTTTACTTGTCAACTTGTAAAATCATTCACTCGTGAATCTCATTATAAACAACATGGACCCATTTTCTTCTTAAGAAAAAATATATTTTCATATAAATTAAACATTGTATCATGAATAGCGATTGCGAAACCGGTCGATACATTAAAAATTATACTATAACCATGTAAGTGTGCGTATTTTCCGTTTTTATTTTTCTTATATACATTACAATCCACCACGTGGGGACAACCGAAATTCCTCTTTTCTGTTACTATTACTATATATATATATATATATATATATATATACATACATATATATATATATCTATATACACACATATATATATCTACATAATATATATACATGCATACAGATATATATACATATATATACATACATATATATACATATATATACATATATATATGTATACATATATATATATATACTTACACATATATATACATACATATATATACATATATATATACTTACACATATATATACATATGCATATATATGTATATATATATACTTATATATTGCACACACACATTGTATATCTACACTTACACACACACACACATATATATATAGATATACATATAGATGCATGTATGCATGTATATGTATATGCACACATATACACGTACATTTATGTGTGTGTGCGTACGTGTTTGTGCATGTACGTGCGCTCGCATGTATGTGTGTGAATGAAGAATAGTGTATGTGTTAAGTGAGACAGAATGTGAATTTGTGAATGTTTATCTAAATAAATATTCATGGATATATACAACAGATAGTTCCATTCCCAATATACGCATCCATGTATGTGTATACAGTGATACACTTTCACGCACAACGCACACATACTTCCTCACATACATGCATATATGCGCCAAGCCTAAACAATAATTTCAGGCATGGTCAGTAACCTCTAGTCACGCAAGGTCAAACTGCTGCTTCTTGGACACAATTGCGTCGATTAAATAAATGTTTATCCTAATGTATATTTACATACGTATACAAACACACATATTCACATACATATTTCTTGGCAAATAGACATACCCACACGAACATTTGAATACTGGCATAATAATGTTTGTTCATTCGTATTAAAAACATAGTCTGTATACAAACAATTACTTTATGGCAGTCACATATTAACCACTTAAAAACACTCACAGAACTGCTACAATGATTTTTATAGTAGTTCTTAAAGTACATTCTATCATGTGGTTTAAAAGTATATACACTATATTACAGATTGAATTGCAATATTATAGATTAAACCGTGTGGAAAGGTTTCGTCGCAATTCTGTGTCCAGGTCAATGAGAACATCACCACTGTAGCTCATATTTCATGTTTGAAAAGTATGCAGCGAAAATTGTTTGTGTGAATATGCACGTCAGGGGTTCACAAACCGAATGCAAATTGACTGGTAGTGACGACTAAGAAATCCGATAATTTCATGTAAACAATCTATATAGCATAATCGGTCTACACAATATCCTCATTCATTATTTTTTAACGTCCGTATTTCCATACTCGCATGGATCAGACGCCTACAAAACGACGCCTTTCCTATTCTCAACTCTTACTTGTTTGTAAACAATGTAATAATTTTCATGGTCAAACGTTTTTCAATGGAAGGCTTATAACGAACGACATCGCTTGTATGACAGTGAAGATCGTTTACAACTATCTTATGATGTTAAAAAAGGGCATAAAAACTCCATGAGCTTCTGTCAGTTTCTGTCTACTAAAATCACTCCCACGGCTTTGTTTGACTCGGATTTATTGTAGAAAATCCTTGCTCAAATTACAGGGCAATGGTTGGAAAGCATGCATTTTAACCACACAGCCACATCTGTGTATATAGTTTATATAATATAAACCTCCTACACATTTTATATCAGATGAAAACAATCACTTTTACGGGTAAACATGACAGCCGTTGATGCATGAAATGAGATTTACGATTAGATATTTCACAATCTTTAAATTTGTTTTGCTGCATCTGTTCGTGAAAATATGACGAAAATAAAGCATCGATAGACCCACGTTGTTGCCTGAGTTCTTCTTGGCAAGCATCCATCACCCTTTTATTGCCTTTGTATGGAAATTATGGCATGTCAATGTCGTAACTTCCGGTTAAATTAGATTCATAATTTTTAAAATCCCCTAAACTTTATGTTAATCGAATTTTGATACTTTATAATAGATTGTGCTGTGACGAAATAAACGAAATGTAATTATAATGGCTTGTGTGTTTTAACCCTTTGAACCTTCTAGTAGGCGTTAGCGGATGCGCTTTCATTTGACTATACCCTTAGAAGACGCATAAGTGGGCAACCTCATGGCTTTGTGTTTATGGCTAGCTAATTAGTAGAACAATCATTATTTTTCAGATGTAAAACTGTGTGCTCAAAACTATGTGGCCAACCTATTTTGCATCTTCTATGGGTTATAGTAAAATGAAACTCAACCTGCTAAGGCGTACTAAAGCATACTAGCGGATTCAAATGTTTAAATGACTTGAATATCCTTGGAATCATAGGGTCCAGGGTCTCACTGAATGGATGGAAGCGCTCCGTCGGTTACGACGATGAGGGTTCCGGTTGATCCGAATCAACGGAACAGCCTGCTCGTGAAATTAACGTGTAAGTGGCTGAGCACTCCACAGACAGGTGTACCCTTAACGTAGTTCTCGGGGATATTCAGCGTGACACAGAGAGTGACAAGGCCGGCTCTTTGAAATACAGGTACAACAGAAACAGGAAGTAAGAGTGAGAGAAAATTGTGGTGAAAGAGTACAGCAGGGATCACCACCATCTCCTGGCGGAGCCTCGTGGAGCTTTTAGGTGTTTTCGCTCAATAAACACTCACAACGCCCGGTCTGGGAATCGAAACCGCGATCCTATGACCGCGAGTCCGGTGCCCTAACCACTGGGCCATTGCGCCTCCACCTCTCACTGAATAACATCTTGGGCAAATGCCATTTTCTGTAGTTTAAGGTCGACTCCTCACCTTGTGTGTATGGAGCTGCGTGGTTTATTGGTTTGGATGCAGGACCCATGATCGTAAGATTGTGGTTTCGGTTTATGGACCAGGCAACGCGTTGTGTTTTAGAGCAAAGCACCTCGTTTCACGTTACTCCTGTCCACTCAGTTGGCAAAAATGAATAATCCTGTGACAGGCCGGCAACCTGTCCAGGTGAGGGAAATATATATATATATATGTCACGGAAACCGGGAAACTGGCCCTTGTGAGTCGACATGATTCGAGAAGGTAACTTTATCTTTACTTTTATCATACTTTGTGAGTGACTTTGGTTTGATGGAAACTGCATAGAAGCCCATTTGATGGAAGTGTGCCACTATGTCATGCTGAGAACTATGTTAAATGATATACATGTCTGCGAAATGCGCAGCAACTCACGTTGACTCAGGAACAATTGATCGTACATCTAAGATCTCGTGGAACGACGAAGATTCATGACCACCAATACAGTAATCCCTCGCCATATTGTGGTTCACCTATCGCAGTTTATTTATAAGCTTAGGTCGATTCCTCTGTGGTGTTGTTTTGTATTTATAATAAAATAAATATATACAAATTTTAAGAATAATAGTAAAAAAAATACAGTACAATACTGTTTCTACTTCGCGGATTATTATTTAAGCTTAGGCCGATTCCTCCGTGGTGTTGTTTTGCATTTATAATAAAATAAATATATACAAATTTTAAAATAATAGAAAAAATACCGAACAATACTGTTTCTACTTCGCGGATTTTCACCTATCGCGGTGGGTTTTGGAATCTAACACCCGCGATAGTCGAGGGATTATTGTACATACCTAGACATATACACACACGCACACAATTAAAACTTATATATGCCAAAATTATATTTGTTTAGCCTTATATTGGCCCTGCATGAGAACTTCAAACAACTTCAAGCATTGAAATAACCAACCAATGAATCGTTTTTGTTTTCAGGGCAATTTGACTGCTCTTTCTGTTTTCTAAAAGTCTATCTTATTGGTTTCTATTGCGCACAAGAATATTCAAGCAATATCTGAATGCATTTAAATTCTTTAAGTATTACTGTACAACAAATGAAGAATTGTGGCTATTTGAACACAGCTGCTGCAGTACCTTATCCTAATCGTAACACGGAAGGAAGGGGATAGACACCTTACTAGTTTGCAGAGGCGCCAAAAACGGAAATTTGCATATCATTCAATGTCAAGGGTGCTGTCGGTCTTCTTAAAATATTAACTTTGTGAAATATGGTCTCTCATCCCCGCTCCCTCTCTCCCCCTATTTCTCACCCCAGGGAGTGAAGCCGTTAAAAGCTTTCAACTATTTCCAGGAGTTCAGCTGGTGCGAAGTAGCAATGTTCTTTATGTAAAGACCGTTAAGTACTTCCGACTATCTATCTATCTATCTATATCTATCTATCTATCTATCTATCTATCTATCTATCTATCTATCTATCTATCTATCTATCTTTCTTTCTTTCTATCATATTCACTATGATACATACGCACGCATACAACACACACATATATGTGTATGTATAGTTATGTGCCTATATGTGAATATGTATGTGTTTGTGTGGGTCAGTGTATATGCATGCCTGCATTTATGAACATATGTATGCATGTATGTATGTATGTATGTATGTATGTATGTATGTATCTTCACACACACATATATATATGCATGTATGTACGTATGTGTATATGTGTGTATGTGTGTGGGTGTGTGTGTGTGTGTGTGTGCGTGTGCGTGCATGTGTGTTGAGCAATTTTTATACTGCAAATTAGGAGTTATATAAATATATAAATAAATGTCTGTACAATAAATACCAGACTGCTTTAAATACTGGAGCCGATGTCATCGACTTAAACCTCGAAGGTTGTACCCCCACCACGCCATAGTTTGATGATTGACAGCAGTAAATTAATAAAAGAATTATATTTTATATTCCATATGTCCATGTAAAATATACTTATGACAGCCATTACATGTAAGCTAAACAAATTTTCCTTTAATACGAACATCTTGGCACGCTAGTCTCATACACGAGCATATACATATTCAGATACATACCAACGTTTAAACTACAATTTACACATGAACAACAGCAACACACATACGCAGACATATGCACACACAAACATACAAACATACAAACACTCACACGTATACGCTTTTGCGAATTCTCTACGTCTGTCTCGATTTCTTTTTGGTTTCTTTTATACAATCATACGTTTATAGTGTAGTGGTTAAGAGCGCGGGCTACTAACCCCAAGATTCCGAGTTCGATTTCAGGCACTGACCTGAATAATAATAATAATAATAATAATAATAATAATAATAATAATAATAATAATAATAATGATACCTTAGGAATGAGAACCCAGGTTCGAAATTTCCCCAAGACACCTGATGAAGGCTGGAGAGTATATCAGCCGAAACGTTGTGTTAACAACAAACAAGATAAGGATAAATATCCGTCAAATGTAAATAATGAATCATACACATATACAAAACTTTAATCATCCACACACGTATATAGATACATACATACGTACATACATACATACATACATACATACATACATATATTCACATATATACCTTTTTTATATATGTGAATATATCTTTATACATTAATATATATATATATATATATATATATATGTGTGTGTGTGTGTGTGTGTGTGTGTATGTGTGCGTATATGTGCATGCATACATATTTATAAAATCTCACTCCGTGTCTGTCTTTCCTTTCCATACATAAACACTCACGTATTAAAAAAATGCTGGCTCACAAAAGTATTTGTAATGTTTTGTCTATCTGCTTGCCTGTCAGCCTGCCTGTCTTTTCTCTTTTTTTTTTGCTTCACTTTCTTCGAACATTTGTCTCAGTCACAAGTACACACACACAAAACATACATTCATTCTTGTACATTGAAAACACTGTATTAGCCTCTTTGCTGAGTTGCAATAAATAGTTTTACATAAAAATTAGCAAGCCATTAGAATTCTCTCCACATTGTTCAAGTAGCATGAAAAAATAAATTCCTGGGCGTAAACTAAGAGCTACTTTCGAACGTTGCTTCACTGGTGCATTGAGGTGGGTCCTGATATCTTATGAACCAAGTAGTGTTCGCCTACAGAAACTTAGTTTAGCTTACTAATACTAATTATTACTGGGTAATATCCTCTGGTATGCAAGAAAACGTGTGATGGTCTGCATTATTTTATAACCTACATTTTTCTTTATTTTTCTAATTCTGTGATGAAAGGCAAATATCCGAAACGTTAGAATTTTTATCCTTCCCGCGTACGGTAATCTAACACTTCTCTAGATTTCTATATTCAGTATTACTGCAGTCATAACTATATATTTAATCTTACGTAGCTTTGAAAAGTCATAGTTATATTTTAGAGAAAAAAATATTAATAAAACGTGGATAGTTGATACTGCACCAGCTTGGCCACAGTCCAGTAGCTTGAAGCAGTAAAATATTTATTGCAGTGGATTCCGCATAAGCCAGGCCTAGTCACACAGATCAATGATAAAAATGAATTCAAGCCATAATCGTTCCATCTTTATATGTTCAGACATAGTGTATAGAGGTGCTGGTATGGCTGTATGATTCAGAAGCTCGCGTTGCAACCGCATTGTTTTGGATTCGGTCCCTCTGTACGGCACCTTAGGGGAGTGTTCTCTACTAAGCCCCTGGCCAGCCAATGCATTGTGAGTGAATTCGAATGATAGAAACTGTGTGGAAAACCGTCGTATATGTATGTGTTTAGGGCTTTGTTTTAATATATATATATATATATATATATATATATATATGTGTGTGTGTGTGTGTGGTGTGTGTGTGTGTGTGTGTGTATGTGTGCGTATATGTGCATGCATACATATTTATAAAATCTCACTCCGTGTCTGTCTTTCCTTTCCATACATAAACACTCACGTATTAAAAAAATGCTGGCTCACAAAAGTATTTGTAATGTTTTGTCTATCTGCTTGCCTGTCAGCCTGCCTGTCTTTTCTCTTTTTTTTTTGCTTCACTTTCTTCGAACATTTGTCTCAGTCACAAGTACACACACACAAAACATACATTCATTCTTGTACATTGAAAACACTGTATTAGCCTCTTTGCTGAGTTGCAATAAATAGTTTTACATAAAAATTAGCAAGCCATTAGAATTCTCTCCACATTGTTCAAGTAGCATGAAAAAATAAATTCCTGGGCGTAAACTAAGAGCTACTTTCGAACGTTGCTTCACTGGTGCATTGAGGTGGGTCCTGATATCTTATGAACCAAGTAGTGTTCGCCTACAGAAACTTAGTTTAGCTTACTAATACTAATTATTACTGGGTAATATCCTCTGGTATGCAAGAAAACGTGTGATGGTCTGCATTATTTTATAACCTACATTTTTCTTTATTTTTCTAATTCTGTGATGAAAGGCAAATATCCGAAACGTTAGAATTTTTATCCTTCCCGCGTACGGTAATCTAACACTTCTCTAGATTTCTATATTCAGTATTACTGCAGTCATAACTATATATTTAATCTTACGTAGCTTTGAAAAGTCATAGTTATATTTTAGAGAAAAAAATATTAATAAAACGTGGATAGTTGATACTGCACCAGCTTGGCCACAGTCCAGTAGCTTGAAGCAGTAAAATATTTATTGCAGTGGATTCCGCATAAGCCAGGCCTAGTCACACAGATCAATGATAAAAATGAATTCAAGCCATAATCGTTCCATCTTTATATGTTCAGACATAGTGTATAGAGGTGCTGGTATGGCTGTATGATTCAGAAGCTCGCGTTGCAACCGCATTGTTTTGGATTCGGTCCCTCTGTACGGCACCTTAGGGGAGTGTTCTCTACTAAGCCCCTGGCCAGCCAATGCATTGTGAGTGAATTCGAATGATAGAAACTGTGTGGAAAACCGTCGTATATGTATGTGTTTAGGGCTTTGTTTTAATATATATATATATATATATATATATGTATATCACCGTGATCACCATGACCAACCAGGCTATCAGATGTTGCTACACACCGCTGGCTGGTCACAATGTGCTTCGCATTGTTTTAGCCTTCAAATGACGCCATCCCGCCGGCTAAGCGAGTAGGCCAACAGAAGAAAGAGTGAGAGAGTTGTGGCGAAAGAGTACAGCAGGGATCACCCCCCCCCTGCCGGAGCCTGGTGGCGCTTTAGATGTTTTTGCCCAATAAACACTCACAACGCCCGGTCTGGGAATCGAAACCGAGATCCTACGACCGCGAGTTCGCTGTCCTAACCACCGGGCCATTGCGCCTCCACACCTGGTTCTAATGATGATATAATTACAAAGTAACGGTATAATATGAGAATTCTAAGTTGTTATTAAACTAAATATCTGAGAAATATACGTATAAAAATGCTTTTGTGAAAAATAAGAATTAACCTTTTCCTGCATCCATTTCTAAAAAAAAAAAAAGAAAAAAAAGAAAGAGAGAGAAGAAAACTAGCTTGGAGAGCATACTTATTTGAATGCTGAATTTCACTTCTGGAAATTATCCAAATACTATCATTTCGTTTTTAATTAGGTTGAATAAAAATTTTTGTAAAATATAAAGATATTACAATTTCTACCTCACTTTTACCATAAACCGCGAGGCTATACATATAATATTCTGGAGAGAGAAGTAACGCTTCATTACTAGAGCCAATGAAATTTGTCTGGAGGCTAAATTTATAACATTGTGCTAATTCTAATTCTATTAGGTTCTGTATTCAGAATAAGTTTTCCACATTTTGAAAGTATTAAAGAATCTATTAAAGTTTATAGAACTATTAGTTTGTGCAGGCCATGCGTCTAATTAGAAACCCATTATTTTCTGTAATCATGGCAATAATTTGTTGTTGAATACAGCATCAGATCACACCTGATTGATTACTCCTGTGATAACAACTTTACTAGCTGCGAGCAAGTTATGTTGTTTTGCAATGCATTGTGTATTTAATGCTACACCATACGATATTATCACAGATAGTATTTTTTGGTGACAGGGGTACGTTAAGTGATAAGTAAAGACAAATTTGGTTACTATTTGGTAGAAAATTCATTGACCACTGACAGATGGCATTGTTAGTTCGCGGACGGAGGCAGTTGTAGCTTTGAGTAGAAGTAAGTTATGTTCTAAAAACGAAAGAGACCGTAACATTATATAGGGCGAACGTTCTACTTCAGTTGTCGTAACATTGAACATATGAGAAGTATACCATGATATTGCGGGTGTTCTTTTTCCTGCAACAGAAATGAACGAAATACTACCATTCATTGACTACTAATGAAGGCTCTGGTTACTTATGGCAACTAGTAGTTGCGTTATTGTTATCTTGTTGTATGATTTCATTGGAGTTATCTACCTTGTTATTTTTTTAATTCAGGTTCGTAATGACCTCTGAAAGAGGTTTATTCTCTAATTTCATGAATAGAGAAGTCTTAATGATGGCTTTTCAACTGATGTCTTAAATCTATGAAAGCTTACTGTATGTCTACGTATGCATTGTGCCTGGTGGCTCGTTCATATCTGAGTTCAAATCCGCCGAGGTCGACTTTGCCCTTCATCCTCTCGGGATCGATAAAATAAGCACCAGTCAATTACTGGGGTCGATGTGATCGACTTACTCTCTCCCCACAAATTTCAGGCCTTGTTTCATTATTATTATTATTTTTCTATGTTTGACTTTTGCTTTATGTTTGTACAAGTTGGCTCTAAGTCTCACCCAGAGACCTCAAGAGACAACAGGCTGGAAGTTCACGTTGTTGTTATGCCTAGTGTGCCATATATTTGGGTTTTTTTCCCCTTTCTTTTTCTTCCCCTTTTTTTTCTTTTTGGTGTTGTACTAGTGAATGTCTAATAAATAAATTTTTAAAAAAAGTTTGTTTTAAACCTTGGGATTACATAGAGAGTATTTTGCGTAGGATATGAGCAGTTCCCATGAGCACTGTCTTTTGAATTTCTGCTTATTATTATTATTATTATTATTATTATTGTGAGTTCGCAGAATTGTTAGCACGTTGGACAAAATGCTTAGAACCTTTCTCCCAGCTCTTCTCATTGTGAGTTCAAATCTCGTTGAAATCAGCTTCGCCTTTTACCATTTCAGTGTCGTTAAAAATAAAGTAACAATAAAATACTGGAGACAATGTAATTGACTATCAACCTCCTTCGAAATAAGAAAGAATTAAAAAAAAAAATTCTCTTGATGATTAGTGAAAACAACTAAACCATGTTTGACGATGTCCCATTTTTTCACCGTGTTATATGCGCAGGAAGTTGGTAATTTAAACGAAATGGTTCCTGGATTAAATTGTCAAGATATTTAGTTTGATATATATCTCAGGTGAATCTCAAGCATTTCACTGTTTGCAAAATGACAGACGTAATCAGGTAAATTATAATCGGAAGTGTTGTTGTGTTAATCCCTCGCAGCTCTCGACTACCTTCATTCACATCGAGATAAGTAGCTAAAGTGAAACGGAACAGTATGCGCTAGACTATGAAATAATCTAGCAAAATTTTCCCAAGAGGTATTTGTCATTAGAAGAGATAAGCGGGTAAATATTTGTACGCTTTTTCTGTGAAATATTTGTAAGTAACATGATATTTGTGCTACAGACCACCCTTCTTCTTTACTTGTATCCTCATGGCATCTCTCTGTTTCACTTTACTCGAAATGCCACGTAAATTTGTACCATTTTCATACGTAGGCATTGCTCATAGCTAACGTTCTTATATCTTGAGTGTCTTTATATTTTTTATTCAATGGCTGTAATAAACAACCTCCTATAGAGTATTATCTTAAACATTCCTTTTCTCCACCTAGTAATATTTAAGGAATCAAACTAAGCTGCAAGTATCATCAGGATAAATCTTCCTTCCTTCTCGTAATCCTCGATTCTGCTTAGTTACACACTAGAAATTTCGATTGCGTTTATCTTATTTATCTCCCCTGTGAAAGTTGGTAATAAATTTTATATGACTTCTTTATCAATTCCAGGATTCTATTGTGAAATGAATAGCTTCACCAACCTTGTAATTATTTTCGTTATTAGCTTCTTCACTATCATGAGTACACTTACCCCCATTCTGCATACTTATCTCTCTCTCTTCCATTATTTCCTCTCTGTCTTTCTTTGCATGGAAATACAACTAGTATAGCCAGTGATATATATATATATATATATATACAAGAAAAAAGCAACAAGAATGGATTAGTTGTTCAGTACAATTGTTTCATACGAAGAACAGTACCAGATTCATGTGAATTCATTGGAACTCACTTGAATCTTAATTGTTTTACTTAATTGTTTTACTGAAATTATATACATATATATATATATATAATATATATATATATATATATAATATATATATATATATAATATAGGAGTGGCAGTGTGCTAAGTAGCTTGCTTACAAATCACATGGTTCCGGGTTCATTCTCACTGCGTGGCACCTTGAGCAAGTGTCTTCTACTATAGCCTCAGGCTAACCAAAGCCTTGTGAGTGAATTTGGTAGACGGAAACTGAAAGAAGCCCGTCGTATCTGTGTATATGTGTGTCTGTGTTTGTTCCCCAACATCGCTTGACAACCTATGCTGGTGTGTTTACGTCCCCGTAACTTAGCGGTTCGGCAAAAGAGACCGATAAAATAAGTACTAGGTTTACAAAGAATAAGTCCTAGGGTCGATTTGCTCGACTAAAGACGGTGCTCCAGCATGGCCGCAGTCAAATGACCGAGATAAAGAGTAAAAGAGAATATATATATATATATATATATATATATATATATATATATATATATAATTATTATATAGAGAGAGGGATAGAGAGACATAGATATGTATATATAGGTATGTATATATTTATTTGTTCATGTAAATAGATATATGCGTGTAGATGTGGGTATATATACGGATATATTTATATGTATGTAATGTACATGCAGCCCCAGACCAACCAAAACCTTTTGAGTGGTTCTACAAGGCAACAACTGAAAAAAAAAAACCTGATTGTATAATGTAAATATATGTGCATGAGTGTATGTGCGTGTGATTGTGTGCGTGCGTGTGTATTAGTGGTGTAAACGTGTAATTTGTCACATCGGCTTGTTGCCGCTCGAGAACGTGTAAAAGTACACCATGTTACTTCATTTCTGAAGCGTGTTTCAGGAAACAAACATGATATAGTTTACACGGACTATGTGAATTCTCAGCAGTTTTG
This sequence comes from Octopus sinensis, assembly GCF_006345805.1. Taxonomy (NCBI): domain Eukaryota; kingdom Metazoa; phylum Mollusca; class Cephalopoda; order Octopoda; family Octopodidae; genus Octopus; species Octopus sinensis. The sequence goes on from NC_043008.1 coordinate 60,001,852, forward strand.
CCTATACATATGTTAAGTCCGATGTAGTATTTTCGCACCAGTGATCGCCCGTTTATTAAATAAGTTACACTAAAGTTTAGTGCAGTTTATGATTTATTAGGTATCAACAAGTATTAAGTTCAAATATCGCCAAGTTCAGCTTTACCTTTTAGCCCACCGGAGTCGAAGTGTATCCCTCAGGTACTGAAATCCAATACCTTGAGTAACCTCAATTCAGAAATATTGTGCCTTAACCAGAAATGATTATTAGAAGTAAAAATGTCGGAGGATTGGCTGAGGAATTATAGAGTTCAAAGCAAATTCTTTGCAGTGTTTTATTTGTTTCACATTCTACTGAGATCTACTTTAACCTTTCATACCTCTGCTGTTGATAAATTAAAGCATCAATGAAATACCAGAGTCGATGGCACAAACTAATTCGAATCCCTAAAATTTTCTAGCCTTGTTCTTAATTAAGAAGTAGTTATGTATCAAAAAGCGCTGTCATTATGTAGTAATGTGCTGAGGTAGGATTTGTCTCATAGTATCAAATCTACGGCTGTTTCACTTGAGTATTATTGGAGTTTCTGTTGGCGAGGAAGTATGAGGGGCAGGGTGGTTAAGGCAGAGTATGAGACTGATTGGGAAATGATGGACGGTGCGTGCTGGTATTTGGTGCAAGCATGTGTGATTTTGAGAATGATGTGGAAGGAATATAGTATGTTGTGATATTCTTGATATCGGAGTTTTCTAATTTATCAAGGATCTGTGTTAGTGTTTCTGGATAGGGAATTGAAATAAGAAGGAACCAGGAGAGAGTAGGGTCTCAAGCATAACAGGTTAATTGGAATAACATATTTCTGTCCTATATTTGGTGTTGTTTGCGATATAATTCCAAAGAAACTTTTTTATTGAGTATAAAGTTCAGTATACACGTAAATGTTTCATGAAACTCATAAGTATAGACATTTTGTGTCCCATTGACCGAATAAAAAGTATTTATATTCTACCAACAGTACACATACACACACATAAACGCACGCACGTAGACACAACGTAGTTACACGCTATTATATAAATAGCGTTATCTGCTTCGAGAGATACCATTCCAGAAAAGTATTATTTCATACTCTCCAAGTTTCTAAATTCTCATGTCGTCAACAACATGGAATTATCGCTAGTGAGAACAACATATCTAAAATGTAGGTCTATTGGTAGAACGCCTATCAAGATAATGGAAGACACAACGACCGCTTTGTGCTTGAATGAGGCGTGTGTGATGGCGGAGGATGGGGTCAGAAGCAATGTTGAGGAGGAATATGGATAAGAAGTTGAAAAGCCTCAGTGTTATTGAAAGTTCCTAGTTTGGAAAAAGAAAGGGAAGAGGCTTAGTGCCTCATTTTGTTATTGAATATTGTGAACAATGTAAGAGGTTTGTTACCTTATGAATAATATAAGAGATCAATGTTATCGGGAAAGAATGATCGGCGGGCGTCGCTTCCCCTCCCCATTAATCATCATTTTCCTTTTTCATTTCATTTCATAACATTATGTCAGTGTCCAGCCCCCAGCTTTCTTTCTCTATGTAAGGCCTTTATGGCCGATATAATGAAATAAAGAAGAATGCTTTCCAACCACATGGTTCCGGGTTCAGTTCTACTGCGTGGCACCTTGGGCGTCTACTATAGCCTTGTGAGTGGATTTGATAGGCGGGCACCGAAAGAAGTCCGTCGTCTGTGTATACATGTATGTATGTATGTATGTATGTATGTATGTATGTATGTATATATATATATATATATATATATATATATATATATATATATATATATATATATATATACATGTGAGTGTGTGTCTGTGTTTGTTCTCTCGCCATCGTTTGACAAGCGATGCTGGTGTGTTTATGTCCCCGAAACTTAGCGCTTTGCCGAAAGAGACCTATGAGTACTAGGCTTTAAAAAATAAGTCTATGGGTCGAAAACCCTTTAAGGCGGTGCTCTAGTATGGGCGCAGTGAAATGACTGTAGCAAGTAAAAGAATAAAAGAGTAAAAGAATATATAAACTGATACATCTGTTTGTTGTTTACACACCCATCTTCGTCTTTTGTTGTTTTTTTTGTAAATTCCAACTATATATAGATATATATATATATATATATATATATATATATATATATATATATGCGCTCGCACACACATTATATATATATATATATATATGGGGAAAGATCAAGCAGATTTCTTTATATCACACACACGCGCATATAATTTATAACTCTATATAAATGTGTTTATGCATATACATATATACACACACACGCATATATATATATATATATATATATATATATATACATTCACACACAGAAGCACATACACGCATACGTGTTATACATACACACACATATTTATATATATATATATATACACACACACTCATACACACATACACATTTACACACCGAAGCAGATACATGGACGCAGGTATATATATATATATATATATATATATATATATATATATATATATTATATATATATATATATAGTTAATCCAAACAAGAAAACAAAAAAACACAACAACGCAAGGACGTGGAACAAATAAAGTATTATTGGACGCTCAGGAAAGAAGGGAAGATATATATATATATATATATATATATATTCTTCTATTCTTTTATATACTTCAGCCTTGAGGCTGCGGCCATGCTGAGGCACCGCCATTGCTTATATGTATATATATATATTCCATCGCAGCTGTATGGCTGAAACGTGTAAGAGAGCAAAAGAGCGTAGATTTTTAGCTTCTATGCGCGTATGTGGACATGAAGTAAAACGAAATCTGTGTTCTCATTCCTTTCTCCTCATCTTTTCCCCCGCTTTATCAATTTTTCCTTCACTTCTGCTCTCTCTCAGCTCCCGTTCTTCCCGCTTCCTTCCAACCCTCACATCTTCTCTCCTTCCATTCCTCCTCATTTCTCTCTTTCACTCACTCACTCATTCACTTAGTCTCTACATATTTCTCTTCCATTTGTTCCCCCCTTTTTTTTTTTTACTGACTCCGCATCTCTCCACATCTACCCACCTTCTCTCATCGTTAAGTGCTGCAATACAATGTATATTTAAGTAGCGTGTGAAGTGATTTCGCTGTGCCGTTCTGTAAAATAACAATTGGGCCCTAATGTCTAAGGCTAAGGAAGTCTTAATGATTGAAACACCACCCACCACATCTACATACCAGCTACACCCTGCCTATCACCACTCACTTATCATAAATTTCTCTATTATATTTGGAACAACCAGACATTCTTCCACTTCTTATTCTACTGGATATTGTTGTTCTTTATCGTTTTCTTGCTCTTGTTGTTAATATCCTTGTTCTATTCCCTCTTTTTCTTTATCTTCTTTTCTCCACCTGCTCCTCCGCTTCTTCTTCTTCCATCTTCTTCATCCATCTTCTTCTTCTTCTTCTTCATCCATCTTCTTCTTCTTCATCCATCTTCTTCTTCATCCATCTTCTTCTTCTCCTTCTTCTCATCCTCCTCCTTCTTCTTCTTCTTCTTCTTCTTCTTCTCTTTCTTCTCCTTCTCCTCCTCCTCCTCCTCCTCCTTCTTCTTCTTCTTTCTTCTCCTGCCACTAAGTGGATGTTGGAACTTCCGAAAATAGCAGTGAAATCTTTCTGAAATCATTCGTTATCATCTTAAATAGAGAAGAATACCTAAAGCAGTGTAGCCTCTCATCATCATTATCATCATCATCATCATCTCCTGCAGCAGTAACAGCGGCAGCAGCAGCAGCAACACCACTATCATCATCATCTTCATCATCATGATCATGATCATCACTGACTTTCTCACACGCACCACCACCATCACCACCGTCGTCGTCATTATCATGATCACCACGGTCACCACCTTCAACACCATAATGACAATGAAGATGACAACTAATATAATTATGATGCGGTGGTTTGAAGCGGGTAGACTAAGTGAAACCGGAACCATGCGGTTGAGAACTAAACTTCTTACCGCACGGCCACGCCTTCACCTATATTTAAAATAAGTTAGCAGTCGATTACACCATAATTCTTTGATATGAAGCTAGCACATAAAACTCGATAATTGTGTCCGAACGAATAAAATTCACACAATGTTTGCGCACACGAAGCCATTTTTAATATCCTATCAAAAAGAAAAAAAAAATTATATCAGACATCAAACTGGTCTTCATTATTTAACAGATCTTTAATTAATTAAAAATGCCTACGAATCAGATTTCCAATGTTAAGTTTCACTGACCCGTCATTCCATTATTTCTGACCTTATAAAACATTTTTGAAATACAATTTCCAGTTACGTCATAGCCATTGTTTTTTTATATTATAAAAAGAAACCTGTGTTTTATTACACGAGTCAATCAATTCATCGACTTTTTTTTATTCATATTGATAAATTTGCCATCGAGCAATCTTTAATTATCTACAGGTATATAAATCTGGGTTTCATTACCTGCTGTTCCCTTTCTACATAATATTGACTCCAAATTTTGGCTCAAGGCCAGCAAGTTCTGAAGAGGGTCTAAGTCGACTACATCGACTCCAGCAGTGATCTGGTACTTACTTTATCGACCCCGAAAGGGATGAAAGGCAAGGTCAACCGTAGTGGGATTTGAGCTCAGAAAGTAAAGACAGTCAAAATACCGCTAAGCATTCTGTCCTCTCGTATTAAAGATTCTGGCAGCTCGCTAATGATACAAACATCCAATTTCCAAGCTGAGGTACTTTTTATGAATTATTCACAGATATGAAATCCATATCAATCTCTTATAAAGCCTATGGGAAAACAGTCTTCACAAAATAAATGATTGAAATTTGATGGAAGACTGACTTCATCTTATTCAGAAGATAAACATTATTATTATTCAATTGTATTATTTGGTTTTCCGGAAAGTTCGTGCCGATTTATAGTAGCTTACATTTCGACTTATTTTAGAACATGGTTGAGTCCATAGAATAGAATTTGACTACACCTCCATTTAGAGCACTGTCTAAGCTATCTTTTCGTGGAAGAAGGTTTATGTTCCTATAACCTGTGTTAATTCTGTAACCCTTTAAATGGAAGATAAGAAAGTTCATTTTCGGCACTTGATGATTTGGGAACTAAAAATATAAATAAATAAATAAATAAAAAAATAGAGAAATTGCTGTAGCTCGGCTGGGATGTTACCCTACCCTCGATATTCACCAGATATTGCTCCTTCGGATTTCCACTTATTCAGGTCTCTGCAGAATAATCTTAATGGTAAAAATTTTAATTCGTTGGGTGACGTAAAAAGATACCTTGATGGATTCTTTGCCATGAAACCATCTCAATTCTGGGAAGAGAGTATATTCAAGTTAAAGGAAAGATGGAGATGCATTGTGCAACAAAATGTTTCATGTTTGGTTGATTAAAAATTAAATGTAATGGCAAGTATTTATTGACTTTTTTTCTTTCCTTTAAAAATCGGCACGAACTTTCCGGACAACCCAATATTTTTATTGTATTTTTCTCTGCAGTAACGAGTTCAACTCGTTGTGCCTTGTGTATGTGGAGTGGTTTGTTTCTGTGATATTATTTCTATTATACTGAAAGTGCTCTACGCAGAATTCGAAAATTGCCTAGCAATATTGTTTTTTGTATGTTATATAAATTCATGTGGAGGCGCAATGGCCCAGTGGTGAGTGCAGCGGACGCGCGGTTGTAGGATCGCGGTTTCGATTCCCAGACCGGGCGTTGGGAGTGTTTATTGAACGAAATCACCTAAAGCTCCACGAGTCTCCGGCAGGGGGTGGTGTCGATCCCTGCTGAACTCTTTCCCCACAACTTTCTCTCACTCTTTCTTCTGTTGGCCTGCTCGCTTAGCCAGCGGGGTGGCGTCATTTGAAGGCTAAAATAATGCGAAGCGCATTGTGACCAGCGATGTGTTGCAACATCTGATAGCCTGGTCGGTCACGGTGACGGTGATAAAAATTCATACGTCTTGGTATTTTGTGTTTGTCTGCATGTTCTTTTCTGATCAAGAATATTCTTTTCTCTCTTCAGGTTCCGCATTCGGGTCTATTTCTAGATCTCTGTTTTTCGAGCACTTTCCCCATTTCTTTAAGCAATACATTCTCATCAATTGAAACTAATATGCCGATTACAATACATTTCTTCTTCCTCTTTGTCGTCGTTTTCCTTCTTCATTCTCCTCCTCCTCCTCCTCCTCATCATCATCATCGTAGTTATGTTAACGGTCACTTTTCCTTGTTTGCATGGATCGAAGAGAGTTTATTAAGGTAGATTTTTTCTATGGTCTGATAACATTCATGTCACCAAACATGTCACCGGTTTCCAAGCAAGATAATATTTTTCCCACGGCCAGACATGTTTTTGCAGAATATTGGAAATAAATTATATTGCTTGCATGACAGTGATGCTCATTTACACCAATCATTGAATGTGGAGACAAGAAAACACAAACATGTGCACACTCACACATACAAGCACACACATACAAAGTCACATATACACACACACACACACAGATCTCACACACATATGTATGTATGTATGTATGTATGTATGTATGTATATGTATATATATATATATATAATATATATATATATATATATATATATACACAGATATATTCATACATACATACATACATACATGCATACATACATATGTATATATATATATATGTATATATATATATATATATATATATATATAATATATATATACCACAGGCGCAGGTGTGGTTGTATTTTATGAATCCTGCTTCCCAACTACATGGTTCTGGGTTCATTCCACTGCATGGCACCTTGTACAAGTGTCTTCACTTGTCTATACACATATATATATATATATATATATATATATGCATGTATACGTGTATATATTTGTGCATCTGTTTGTCCCTCAATCATCGCTTGACCACCGATGTTGGTGTGTTTTCGTCCCCGTAACGTAGCGGTTCGGCAAAAGAGACCGATACAATGAGTACAAGGCTTACAAAGAATAAGTCCTGGAGTCGATTTGTTCGACTAAATGCGTGCTTCAGCATGGTCGCAGTCAAATGAATGAAAATAATAAAAGAATAATATATAAGTGTGCATGTGAATGTGAGTGAGTATGTGTATGTATATGTGTGTGTGCGTGTGTGTGTGTGTGTGTACATGATGGGATTATTGTAGTTTTCGTTTAAGAAATCCAGTTATAAGGTTTTGGTGAACCCAAAGCTACCATACAATACACTGGCCCAAGGTACTACGCTGTGGGACTGAAACCTAAATCATCTGGTTGGGAAGCAAGTTTCTTAATCAATTAGGCACGGAGGCACCTTAACCTGGAAAATTAATATATTTGAACGAACTCAAAGCTTCTCTCTGTGGTGATATCATCATATTTATGACAGCTAAGGATTGTTTATCACCGATGTTTTATGAATCACATATCGAAAAACATCCATCCCATTAAAAAGAAAAATTGTGTAAAAGCAGTTTTTTGTAAAAAGTCATGGTTAACTCTAATTTATCATTCGGCTCATTAAGCATTGATTGCATAATTTTATTAAATGGAGGATAATGTTAATATCTAAGAAAATCTTGCTCCTCGTTTATCAACAAATGCATTAAATTAGTTTTAATTCTTCAATAATGTCATTCTATAGCAGTTGAACACAGCTTTATATTTTCAATAAATTTGTTGAGGCTTGAAATAGCCGAAAAGGGAATTGGAAGTGAAAACGTAAAATTAAACAACATGTCAAAATAACGACACTGAAATATCATAAAACGTAAAATAACGTTATATAATAATAGTAAAATATAATATAAATTAAAAAATAAGAAATGAAAAGATAAAAAAAATTTTTAAATCAACGGAGCAAGCATAAACGAGAATGCAAAATATCCATATTTATAATCTGCTGAAAATGTATTAATAATATCTCCTACCAGATCCCGCTGAAAGTTTTATTGCATATCTTTGTTCGGAACCCAACGGATAATTAGCATCCTGTAGATATAGTAAATATTGTGAAGAGATCTTTCAATGCTGGCTTCCACTTACGGGGCTTATGAATTATCGATTACTTTAAATATATATATGTTAATGTTAATGCATATCATTTATTGCCTATGATTTCGCAAAACAACGGTCATTAGAGAAATAATAACTAAAGCAGATGTCATATTGTTTTACATATGTGTTACCGCATATTTAGTTTCATACTTACATATGGCAAACACTGTCTCTTACACACACGCTTCTTAATATATATATATATACACACACACACATATATGCATATTTACATCTGTATATTTAAAAAATGTATTTGTTAATTTTTTTGTCATCTCTATATTTACATACACTCACACATGCGCGTGCAATATGTATTTTACTCTCTCTCTCTCTCTCTCTCTCTCTCTCTTCCTTCTCTCAAAAGTAATATACATGTATGTGTATTTCTCTATCGACATATGAAGTGCTCTCTACTCTCTGTTTCATATATATATATATTAAAGGCGGTGCATCAGCATGGCCGCAGCTCTAAGCTGAAACTAGAGAATATATATATATATATATATATATATATATATATTATATATATATATATATATACATATATATCTATGTGTGTGTGTATAAATATATATTATATATATATACACACACACACACACACATATATATATATATACAGAGAGAGAGAGAGAGAGAGAGAGAGAAAGAGAGATGGAGAGAGGGAGAGAGAGAATCCTTGATACATTTTTACATATTCAAATAGTAAATTATACCTTTTAGCATTCTCAGTTATATTGTATATTATTATAATATTCCCATTGCCATTATAATATTCTCCAAAACAAAATGCTATCATTATAAAATTCGCTAAAAACTTATTATCCCTTGGGTTTAAAGATACATATGTAGCTTTAAGTGCTCACACACAAATATGTGTGTGTGCGTGCGTGTTATATGTTAATAACTAGAAAATATTATCAGCTGATAGTCCAGAAGAAAAATCCACCATTGACTCCCATGCACAATTATTGAGTCTTTCCAATAGTGAGATTCCGACGTTTTCGTGTGCCATCGTCTGCTTAGACTACCACAGCCGAGCTAAAATTACACTACATTAAAATGTATGATAAGCAGGCTAATATATAATCTAACGGCTTACAGGTTACCTCATCACGCTGAACGGCTTCCTTCTATCACCATCAGTATCTGATATAGCTAAAGCGGTGATCTGGTAGAATCTTTAGCACGCCGGGCGAAATGCTTAATGGCATGTCATCCGTCTTTACTTTCTGAGTTCAAATTTCCTCGAGGTTGACTTTGCTTTCCATCCTTTAGAGATTGATAAAATAAGTACCAGTTGAACACTGGGGTAGATGTAATCGACTTAGCCACTCTCCACTCCGAAATTACTGCGTTTGTGTCAAACTTTGAATCTGACGTAACTGAGTTCCCAAACACGACATATCATGGGCTATTTGTCACCCCTAGATTGAGCACTCTACTGCTTAGAAGCATGTTAAAAATACTTGTATTACTGCTTTATTAAACTATTCTCGTGACCTAAGGCGGGGAGCTGGCAGAATCGTTAGCACGCCGGGCAAATTCCGCCGAGGTCGACTTTGCCTTTCATCCTTTCGGGGTCGATTAAAGAAGTACCAGTTACGCACTGGGGTCGAATATAATCGACTTAATCCGTCTGTCCGTCCTTGTTTGTACCATCTGTGTGTAGCCCCTTGTGGGGAATAAAGAAATAAGGTATTTGTCTGTCTTTACGTTCTGAGTTCAAATTCCGCCGAGGTCGATTTTGCTTTTCATCCTTTCGGTGTCAGTAAGTTTAGTACCAGTTGCGTACTGGAGTCGATCTAATCAACTAAACCCCTCCCCAAAATTTCAGGCCATATGCCTATAGTAGAAAGGTTAAAACTATTCACGTAACCTGAACTGACCAACGGAATCCCCACCATTTTCACTTAGAAACCGTCTTTAAATTCATCTTACTCTATTTATAATATATATCTGAAGAGGTCGATGCACTAAGCTTTAAGTACTAAACAGATTAGACAATGTTCTATTAAATATTAACTACGCTTACTTCATATATTGAGTGATACTTTCTTTCTTCATTCTCCTAATTTTGAATGTGTGCATCTGTGTTAGTATGTGTTTGAATCTGTGTGTATTCTGCTGGGTGTAGCTTTGGCTGTCCATTCAAGGTCATCTGTCCTATCGATTTAGTCAAGTAACACCTCCCCACAAATCTGTGGTCCATGTAAGAACTTTATTTTATTATCAACGGTACGGATTCATATATGTATGTATATATATATATATATTATATATATATATATATATATATATATATATTATATATATATATGTATATATATGTATGTATATATATATATATATATGTGTGTGTGTGTGTGTATGTATATATATATGTAAATATATATACATGTGTGTGTGTGTATGTATGCATGTTTGTATGTATGTATGTATGTATGTTTTAAAGTGAAAATACAGAAAAATAGATGTTACTCGTAAAAAAGTAGAAAATAGCAAGGTGCGAATCGAACGCAGGGTCTTTTTATTTATACTGCATATTGTATTAGTATACCATAGGGCAAATCCTTTTGTTTCGTAATTGTATTAAGGAAGGTAAAGTTTGCTCGAAACCTTCGGTACAATCTGGTTCAGTGTGCTGATAGTTTTTATCTTGTCCAGTTCCTCATCAATTCAGAATGAGCAAAACGAATGAAATTGTTAAGACAACAGGGTGTCATTTAAATAAAATTTAGCTGCTAGTACTAGTAAGTCGAGTGGCTGTGTAGTAGAACCGCTTGTTTATTTGCATAGAGCTTTCTTCGTTGTCTCGTTTTTTAATTATGTTTAATCACTAGACGCAGCATTAACTTTATTTGTATTATTTATCTTGTTATTGTTAGACAAAGATACAGCGCAATGTCACAGACAAGTAACAAACTTATCTCATGAGACTTAAGTCGAAGAGTTCACAACGTCTGCCTTTGATCAGAAATAATTATATATCGACAAACAATAGTGAAAGCTCAAGGTCAATAGAAAACATTACAAGGAATAGACAAAACAAATCGTCTATTCTCTCTGTGTCTTTTATTGACACAAATCTATTGGCCGCATTGTAGTCTACATCCATTTTGTTTAGTGGATAAGATGACGCTTCTTGAATTTTTCCATATGATACGCTTGATTTCTCATCAAAAGAGAATAATTGTGCTGCACCTATCTCGATATCTTGCAATAGATGTCAGAGTTGCACGCAGTGATCAGTCAATCTCTCGTTAACGAAACGAAAAATTACTAAATGTATTTCGCTATTTAGCATCAGACATAAATTTAAATCAATAACTGTTACTCCATTGTATTTTATGGTTAGAATAATTATCCAACACAGTTTTAGTTGATTTTGCTTTAACCCTTAAAGCCAGTCATATTTGGTCTAAATATTCTACCAAATATTCTACCGGCCAGATCCAGCTTTTCATAGCTATACCTTATAGTATATAGCTATACTATATCATTCTAAAAATAAACGATTAGATGATGGAAATCTTGAAGTTAAGAGCTAAAGCGTGATTAATTCAAAGCAATGTGAATAAATATGAATTATACGTCACAGAATAAACTGAATGCTAAAGTGTTAAGGAATAGGTAAGCATGAAAGCTTTTGCTGAGATATTATCTGTGATATACTGGTATTCTAAACCCGAGTATATCATTGCTTTGTTCGTTTAATGCTATGGATCGGGGATTGAGTATTTTTCCCTAAATATATGGATTTCTGGGAAACACTAACTTTTAATGATTAACATAAAAGGAAAAAATGAAAAAACGATTCCGAAGAAACTAGTGATGACACTTATAAAATTAATAGATTGTGTGTCTTAGGGGTGGGTGGGTTATTTTTAGGTTCCGGGCTGAATCCCCACCTTCTCTAAGAAATGAAAAGAAGCGGCGAATTATCATACAGTGAGGACTAGTTATATTCCAGTGATCTACTCACTTAATTCATATCACGTCTGGGCCAGTTTTACTTTCAATCTGTTCGGAGTCGTTGGAATAAAACACCAGTCTAGGTACTGCATTGTTGGAATTCTGAGAGAAACGCCTTGCAATATTTGTTTCACTTTTAAAGCTGCGAATTAGCAGAATCATTGCCTTGCCGGGTATTTCGTCTGGCGACGAGCTGGCAGAAACGTTAGCGCGCCGGGCGAAGTGCTTAGCGGTATTTCGTCTGCCGTTACGTTCTGAGTTCAAATTCCGCCGAGGTTGACTTTGCCTTTCATCCTTTCGGGGTCGATAAATTAAGTACCAGTTACGCACTGGGGTCGATGTAATCGATTTAATCCGTTTGTCTGTCCTTGTTTGTCTCCTCTGTGTTTAGCCCTTTGTGGGTAGTAAAGAAATAGGTATTTCGTCTGCCGTTACGTTCTGAGTTCAAATTCCGCCGAGGTCGACTTTGCCTTTCATCCTTTCGGGGTCGATTAAATAAGTACAGTTACGCACTGGGGTCGATATGATCGACTTAATCCATTTGTCTGTCCTTGTTTGTCTCCTCTGTGTTTAGCTCCTTGTGGGTAGTAAAGAAATGGGTATTTCGTCTATCTTTACGTTCAAATTCCGCCAAGGTCGACTTTGCTTTTCAGCCTTCTGGGGTTGATAAATTAAGTACCCGTTGAGCATTGGGATCCATGTAATCGACTTACTCCCTTCCCCCAAATTACTGGCCTTGTGCCGAAATTTGAAACCAATATCTGTTCCGCTCATGTGTGTTCTTCTAATTTTGAAACAACCCGGTGAGCACCACTGTAGTGGATTAACTTCTGTGTTGGCATAAAAAGAAAGCATCGACATATCAAACAGTTGACGTCCTTATTGAGTAGAAATAATATGAGGACACACGGTTCTCATTGAATAAGTGAAGAAAAAGAGATGACGATGATGATGAAGGTGATGGTGGTGGCGGAAGAGATTCTGATGGTGTTGATGATGGTGCGGTGTTGGTGGTGGCACGATGATGATGATGGTTATGTCTATGACAATCGTGACAAAGACGACGTGGAAGATGAGGAAGATGATGATGATGATGATGATGATGATGATGATGATGATGATGACGGTGATGATGGTGATGATGATGATGATGATGATGGTGATGATTTTGATGATGGTGATGATGATGATGATGATGATGATGATGATGATGATGCTAATGGTGATGGTGATGAAGGAGAAGATGATGATGTCTTGGATGACTTGAAATACAGTTGAGGAATGTCAGCTTGCTTTACAATTTCAAAACAAATTCTTTTTTGCGAAGAAGGGCTAAAAGAAAAAAACACAAATGAAATGAATAAAACAAAAAAACAAAACAAAAAAAACCTAGCATCTTGCTGCTGATAATTCCCACGAAAAATCTTCATCCTGTTGATTCTCCATTTCTTTTACTGCACTACTTCAAACGATATCCCATTGTTACTGAATGTACGTGTATTTACTAAAACATACAATGATTTCATAGCAAAACCACTTGTTGTTTCGAACAGCTAACATCCATGGCAAGACTTCAGACGAATTATCTCTTTTGTTTGTCTTGTAGGCGCCATTTCAACAAGATATGCTAACATTATGTTATAGTTTCACTTGTTTGATTCTCTCGTTGTCCTTCTTAAACTCGTTAAAAACATAATTAATATACACAAAACGGAAAGCTTTTAATTAGTTCTTAAATATAAAATTGATGTAGTTTACAAGAATCAGCACATGGTACTTCGCTTTGATCTCGGATTTCTTACCCGTTTCCTTTATGTCGTGTTATCATAATGTTAATGTAAAAAAAGAAAAAGAGAAAAGCAATTATTGAAAAGACAAAAAATACTACCACTACTACTAGAGATAAGGAGAGAGAGAGAGTTGGGAGAGAAGGGGGTGTATTCGATACCAACGGCCACAGATCATTGATAATTCTCTTCAATGAGAAATCAATAAGTTAAAGGGGAACTAAGCCTGAAGAATGACAGGATTGATAGAGGGAGAGAAAGGAGGGGAGAGAGAAGGTGTTGCGAGACGGCTGAATAAAGATAGTGAAGGGTTGATAGAGAGAAATGAGAGCTTGGTTGGAAATGGATATAAAATAAAGACAGATGGAGAGAGAGGTAGAGAGAGAGAGAGAGAGAGAGAGAGAGAGAGATGGGAAGAAAGATATAAAGAGAAAGATAGAGGAACTCAAACATAAGGTTGACAAAGAATGGGCAAAAGAGTAGTGAGTATGTGAGTGCTGAGAATACCAAAAAGATGCGGGTAGGGAGAGCAATGGATGTGGTAAAAGAATTAAGGAAGAGGAATAAAACTGAATCAGTGAGAGAGAAAGAAGATGAAAGATAGGAAGCTAAACTGAGTGAAAAGGAAAGGTTTGCGAAGGAAAGAATTCTTCGCTGTAAATGTATTCAGCGCCATATGGCCATATTTCCTAATAGTAAATCGATTTTAACAATTCCATGCTTGTTAAGTATTTTAGTAACGACTTTAGCAATCGATTAATACTGCCATTTTATAGCTTCTTTTTTTTTATCAACATAATTGATTCGGCCATTTACGGCAGTGATTATAACAAGGAGTACTTTACAACGTGTTTATGTTAATTTCTTCTTCTTCTTCTTCTTCTTCTTCTTCTTCTTCTTCTTCTTTCTCCTCCTCCTTCTTTCTCCACATTAATATAACAGAAAGAAAAAAAAAAAGACCGAACCATCTTTGAAGGTTCCGGTAAAGTGCTAAGCTTTTGGATAAAATATTTCTCTGACGTTATCAACTCAAAGAGAAGTTTTCAAGACTATTTTCACATTATATTCGGAACAACAATCTCTTTGAATCCTCATGGTAATTATCAACCTTTGGTTGGATGCAAAAATCTCTTTTATCGACGATATAGAATATATATTTTAACACATTCCTAAATTTACATGGCTTAAAGAGATTGTATATATCGGTAAAGGGGAAATGTTTTATCACGATAACCAGCATTATACTTGCTCACTGGGGTTGAAAATCATCTGCTCTTCTCTCGATTCGTCTGGTTTGCGATTCCAGCCAATAACCAAATGTTGTGTAAAGCAAATTTATACAATTCTAAGTCGTGGAACCGATCGCTGTAAGACCTGTTATCAAGAGGAGCATAAGGTATATGTCTTCCTATGTTCCCAAAGCACATTACTTAGCTTCGTTTTTAAGCCGATGGAAGGACGACATATATTTTTCTTATTGGACAGGAACAAGTGAAACTAAGGTAACATACTTATATTTGCACCTTTTCTTCAACAGATTCGGGTATCTTTAGTCAACTTTCTAATTCTATATCAAGTTTATGAAGTTCGTTTGTCATTGACAATATAGATATATCTAAATTAATAACGCTTCTACTGTAGAATTCTGCAGTCGATTTTGTCAATCCCAAACAATTAACCCGAACTTATTTTATAGATGCTATAAAACTTTTCTAATTTATGAACAAAAACAGCAATTTTAACGACAGTGGGTTAGTCGATACCATTGATATCAGTACTTGACATAATTCATTTTATCGACATCGGAAGGGTGTAAAACAAAGTTTACCTCGGCGGAATTTAAACTCAGAAGTTTAAAGGCGGCGAGCTGGCATAAACCTGAGCACGACGGGCGAAATGCTTAGCGGTATTTCGTCTGCCGCTACGTTCTGAGTTCAAATTCCGCCGAGGTCGACTTTGCCTTTCATCCTTTCGGGGTGGATAAATTAAGTACCAGTTACGCACTGGGGTCAATGTAATCGACTTAATACCTATGTCTGTCCTTGTTTGTCCTCTTTATGTTTAGCCCCTTGTGGGTAATAAAGAAATAGGTATTTCGTCTGCCGCCACGTTCTGAGTTCAAATTCCACCGAGGTCAACTTTGCCTTTCATCCTTTCGGGGTCGATAAATTAAGTACCAGTTAGGCACTTGGGTCAATGTAATCGGCTTAATCCCCTTGTCTGTACTTGTTTGTCCCCTCTATGTTCAGCCCCTTGTTGGCAATAAAGAAATAAGGGATTTAAACTCAGAAGTAAAGTAAACTAAGAAATGCAAGACTTAGATAGCTTTTGATTTAATAAACAACAACCTTTTGTTATTGATGAAATGAGGTTCAGGAAATAAGAGGATGGATCAAATGGCCAAACTGGGGCAAATATAAATTCCAGGGATATTTGAGGACGTATCTAGTCGGTGGTGGTTTCAACAACGATATATCACTTTCTATGAGCCCATATCCTTTATTTACCGCTTAACTTTGAATAAAGGAATTTACTGATGTATTAATGACCACTAGTGCATGGCCGCTGACAGTATTCATAGCTATATACATATTTCATGTTACGCTAAGAATATTTTGAAATGTTTTGACTGAGGAAGGTTTACATACTAGATACATTTCGTATTACATATTACGCAAACATGGAACATATGTTTTGAATGATTTCAAAATATCACTCTTTGGCTCAATTACATCATTGCAACTTTTATGCATATATATATATATATGCATGTGCATGAGAGAGAGAGAGAGAGAGAGAGAGAGAAAGAGAAAGAGAGAGAGAAAGAGAAGGAAAATGAGATAAACTAGGGAGATTTAAATGTGTGTATGTGAGTGTAAATGATTCTATAAGCATATATAATTGTATGTATATTTCTCTCTCTCTCTCTACACACACACATACACACACACACACAGGTAGATATTGTGCATGTGTACGCGTGAGTAACCACCGAGAGTGATTAATACCAGCCGAATCACCACAAATTTATTTAATATTCAGATATGCTTTAGTCTGAGACTACTCTGGAAAATAGAGAAAAAAAATCACTCGAGAAACCATAATATAGCTGATAAGAAGAAGCATGCTTTAAGAGTAGTATTTGGTGAGAAAGTCATTAAGATTTAATGATCTGCTATACATACAGTTAAGAATATATTACGTGATTTGAAATACCGTTCAAACCGGTGTGGTTTAGCAGTTTCTGTGGTCGAAAGAAAAATAATAAAATAGCGATGTAATTGACAGATTCTTATCAACAACCAAAGTTATGTAGTCTGTCTGTATAGCGGCCTCACTGACATTTCTTCTTTCCAAGTGCTAAATAACGTATGTGTGTGTATAAAATAGAAATGAGTTAATGATCTAAGAAAACTAAGGCAGAATGGCCAATTGCATATATTTGGATAACCAAGACGGGTGAAGGTGTATCACATGTCATTCAAGACAAGTTCTTTATGTATTGAAATGGTTTTCGAAATCTGACGGAATAATTAATCGCCCATGTCCAATGCATACGACCGACTTTCAAATGAGCAGTGTGTGAACGCACACACGTGTATGAATATATCTATATGCGTGTAGGTAATTAAAAATATAAATGATTGTATATATGTATTTATGTGTTTGAGTGTGTTAGTGAGTTTGTATGTTTGTGTGTGTTAGTATGCATTTATACTGTTGTCTTTACGTTCAACCATTTTCGTAAACTGTATGAAAACACATTCCTAACAGTTTTGACAAATATATCTATCTATCTATCTATCTATCTATCTATCTATCTATCTATCTATCTATCTATCTATCTATCTATCTATCTATCTATCTATCTATCCTGTTCGACCCGCCTGTTCGGGACGACTTTCGGGCCAGGGCCCATGGACAACTTCCAGAGATCCCTGGCCTGGCAGTGCTACCGAGAAGCGCTACCCGTTCGGGATAAGCTCTACAGACACGGCTCGAGAAACACGGGGCCGACCTGCCCGAGATGCGGTCAGAGCGACGAAACCGTTCTGCACGCACTCGTTCAGTGTCCAACAATTTCCGACCTGTGGGCTTATGTCGAACAACTGCTGTCACGTGTGGGACGAGTCGGTTTATCAGCTGAGTCTATCGTCAATATTGTCACGCCTCCTTCCTTCAAACGGGAAGGAAGAGCTATTTTCATCATCCTTGTGGCTATGGCGAAAGAATGTATCTGGTGGACGCGTCTGAAAGGATTGGAGACAAACACTTTCCTCTCTGGTCAATCTCTCATCAACTTCTTCAAGTACCACTTGAAAAGGAAAGTGAGAGTAGAGAGGCAAGTTTTGTCTAGCGAATGTTTTAAAAAAAGATGGGTGAATGTAGCAAGAATGGCACGTATGAATGACGAAGCCACCTTGAGCATAGTCCTATGAACTCAGAAATCGAAAACAGAGAGTTGCTTATTTGCAAAAAAAAAAAAAAAAAAAAAAGAAATATAAAATGTGACTTCATTGACCGAGGTTACCGTGGTCTTTTCCGTAGGCTTTTCTTTCCACGGGTAAACCTCACCTGTCCTCCCCTTTACACTTCATATTGACATTTCTGTGATAACGATCCCTATTGATCAATTTTTTTTTTTTCCTCTCCCCCTTTTTTTTTAACCCCCCTTTTTTTTTGTCCTCTTTCTCTCCTTTTACGATCCCTTTTGATCGAAACTCCCCCTTCCTTTTTTTTTTTTTTTTTTAAACCTTCAAAAGAAAAGCTCTACCTTGTAATTTGTTCTATCTGTGTGCAGCCCTGTGTGGCTAATAAAGAAACATATCTATCTATCTATCTATCTATCTATCTATCTAGCTAGCTAACCATATATATATATATATATATATATATATATATATTATTCAATTTCTCCCAAGAATTTATAATAGGAAATTCCTTTCATATCTGCCTAACATGTCAAAGTTTGTAAATCCTATTAGCAAAAGAAACACGTGTAATGGTAAATAAATAATACCCAAA
>NC_043008.1:60023235-60026303 GCF_006345805.1 Octopus sinensis
GAGAGAAAGAGAGATCTGGAAAGATAGAGATAGAGAGAGAGCGGAGTAACGATAGATACTTTGAGAGAGAGGCGGGGTAAGAGATTGAAAATGAAAGATCGAAAGTAATAAGTATTAAAAAAGAGGGCGATGGAAATTTCATAAGGGTCAGAGCAATGAAACTGAGGGCAATCAATCTATCACGAAATATGCCAGAGAAATGATAGGGAAAGGTATTAAATAGAAATATTAGAATGTGGTATTCACGATGACCTCCTTCTTCGCTTGTAAACCAGCGAGTATTCATCCTTGACATTTTTTATATAAGATATATTGAAACACAGTTATATGCTTATATACATACCTAATACATACATACATACACATGCACACACATTTATATATGTATATGTATATCTATATATATATATATATATATATATATATATATATATATATGTATGTATGTATCTATGTATGTAAGTATGTATATGTGTGTATACATATAAATACTCACACGCACACACTTACATATATTATATATGTGAATGGAGTTACGTATAGTGTAATAAAAGTAGTGTCCTTCTGGGGAGAAACTGGAGTGTCTTTAGTCGTAATTCTGAGATTCTCATTGCCAATTATTGTAACCAATGATGGAAGGAAGTAGCGTGACCTTATATAAGCAAAATGTATATAAATGTACCGGAATATGAACAGTCATCGAAATTTGATTGATTGCTGAAAACACTTCAGAAAATGTGTGAAATATTCTTGCATTCAATTGTCACAAACGGAACACTTTAATATTTTTACCTATTTACATGCAAAAATAGTAGCATCATTTCCATTTCTTCCTTCTCATATAAGTTGAGTATATAAAATTAAGAAAAGCAGCCGTTGAAAAATGATCGAAAAAATATTTTCACCATATGATCATCTTTTAAGACATATTAAATACATTATATGAAAAATACACTCGTATTTATAAATTTTGCAATAAGTAGCAATAGAAATGTCTGCAAAAATTCATTATTTCGAGTATTTGTGTAAAATTGAAATATATTATAGTACTATGATGTACTTCTTCGAGAGACGAAGAGCGCAGTTTCTGGAGACATTGTTATAAAGGGGTGACGAATCGATTTTATCTTTGAAATTCAAGATTTATTTGGACGGTGAAAAGGTGACGATTGCATTTGGGTGCCTTAATGAACACATAATTTTAAAATAAGTTTTGTAATTATATGTAGCTTTTTATTTAACCGTTATTTGCAAGAGACATCTTAAATCATTGAGCTTTTGATATTGAGAGATAAGATAATCACCTCGTTACAATTAAACTGGATGCGAGAATTTGGTGTTCGGACTAATAATTTTTTCTCGATTTAACTAGTAATGGAAGTAGAGGGAATTTTGGTGTCATAGCAGTTGATCATAATGCTAATTCTATTAAATATCTAACGATATATATGGTCTAAATGAGAAGCTTATTTATGAGAATACAGATGGTCAACAGTAGAAGCTTTAGAATATTTCTAAAATTATTTGAATGAATATCTAAATTACACTGCAGTCACTAACACTGTGTTTATGAATATTAGCATCGAAAGGTATGTATTTTAATGAGTGTAAGCAAGAAACTGTGTTTGAACACGCACATTGTTAAAATGTGAGGCTTATGGAAAAGATAACACATATCTATGAGTACATATGTTTTTGAGCATATATATATGTCACTAAAGTGACAGATGGTACAAAGTGGTATCGGCCGTTGCTAGAAATAAGAGTCAAGAAGAGCACTCGAGTTGAGCTTCCTTTTCTTATATATATATGTATGTGTGTGTGTGTGTGTGTGTGTGTGTAGTTCTCATTTCTTTATTACCCACAAGGGGCTAAACATAGAGGGGACAAACAAGGACAGACAAAATTATTAAATCGATTACATCGACCCCAGTGCGTAATTGGTACATAATTTATCGACCCCGAAAGGATGAAAGGCAAAGTCGACCGCGGCGGAATTTGATCTCGGAATGTAACGGCAGACGAAATATCGTTAAGCATTTCGCCTGGCGCGCTAACATTTCTGCCAGCCCGCCGCATACGTTCACACAGTAACACAGTAACATACGCACATATATGCATACATACATACACGCATACACGCACACATACACACACACATATATAAAGGTAGTTGTCCATGTTCATCATGGTTACTTTTATCGACGGTTTCTCCTACCAAGATTGTACATTCCTGTAATGTTATGTATGAAGCTTGCACGTCTCTGAAGATTTGACAATACATCTTGATTATATGATTTACATTATGCAACTAGAATAATTTGTCGTTAATGGATGTACGTAAGACAGTGTAACTAAATAACTTATAAACAATCTCTCATGTTTCGCTTTTGGCTTTCATACATGTGTGTGTGTGTGTGTATATATATATATATGTGTATATATAATATAAATATATATGTATATATATATGTATATATATATGTATCTATATGTGTGTATATATATATATATTATATATATATATATATAGAGAGAGAGAGAGAGAGAGAGTGAGAGAGAGAGAGATAAATATTCAGTACATGTGTATCTTTGTATGCTAAACCTCTCAGGAAGCTACGCACATCGCTGATGGTATCTTATTGTAATAGTCTTCCGTAACGCATGCGCGTGTAATAACTATGCATGCACGCGTATCATTCTTATATACTTGAAAGTACTTAAAGTATGGAAAGAAGTTTAAAACGCATCAGTTCTCCACCCCTCCTTACATAAAGTTGTTTTTCTTCTTTACATACACAATATAGTGTTTCAAATACATAAAGTTTTTTTGGTGATATTTTTGTATGGAGAAGAGGGTTTCGGTGGTAAATATTGCAATGATGACGGCATTCCAACTACAAATTTCCTTAACTTATGGTTTCTGAAGCTGAAAAACTAAGGTTTTGAATGATGTGTTTATAAGTTGTTTAGCTGTTACAGTATCATCTGTATTCTCTTTTCTCTTTTATAGTAATACAAACCCGACGTGTTTGCAGTCAATCCAACAAACTAACAGTGCCAGTAAA
>NC_043008.1:60026403-60046403 GCF_006345805.1 Octopus sinensis
ATATATGCATATATACGTATGTGTATATACTTACATGCATATATTGATAAATATATATATATATATAATTTATACTATGCACACATATACATACGTATATATATATATATATGTATGTATATATATATATATGTATACACACACACACACACACACACACACACACACACACACACATATATATATATATATATATGTATATATGTATATGTGTATATATATATATGTATGTATGTATGTATGTATCATTTAGGTACAGAAGACACGACTGCGTGCAGCTACAGATTGCGAATATAGTTTTTTTTCAATCTTTCATTTACGTCTATAAAACTTCTGTAGTGTTTGAATGCTTTCTTGTAAAAGAAATATCTTCCATTCATTTATTTAGTTTACGATGGATGAAACCCACTCATAGAATTTTACATAAAAAACAGTTAAAGTTGTCTGTCAATGGGAATAAAAACTTAAGCCTGCTTGTAACCAACGTTTTGGTTTCTTATATAATACACTGTGATAGCATAAAATTCTAAACGAAACAAACCCAGCAATTCAGGTTCTATTACATCCAAGTGTATCCACTAAAACATGTGGAGCTCTCTAATACTGGACGTGTGAGAATTAATAGTAGCCATATATAGTCTGGAAAGTTCGTGCCGATATTTAAAGGAAAGAAAAATGCCCTTACATTTTTAATCAACCAAATACGAACCATTTTGTTGCACAATGCGTATCCATCTTTCCTTTAACTTTATAATATGCTCTTCCCAGAATTGAGGTGGTTTCATGGCAAAGAATTCATCAAATTATCTTTTTACGTCGTCCAAGGAATTGAAATTTTTACCATTAAGACTATTAAGATCTGAATTGGTGGAAATCCGAAGGAGCAATATCTGGTGAATATGGAGGGTGGGCTAGCACATCCCAGCCGAGCTGCAGCAATTTTTGTCTGGTTCCCAAAGCATCAAGTTCTGAAAATGAACTTTCTTATCTTCCATTTTAAAGGGTTACAGAATTAACACAGTTTATAGGAACATAAACCTTCTTCCACGAAAAGATATCTTAAACTGTGCTCTAAATGGAGGCGTAGTCAAATTCTATTTTATGGACTCCACCAAGTTCTAAAATAAGTCGAAAGGTAAGCTGCTCTAAATCGGCACAAACTTTCCGGACAACCCAATAAAATTCTTGTTGAACATTGCTTACAGATGCATATTCCAGCGTAATCATCGTTTGACTCATGGAACTCGACTTACGAATAATTCATTCATCCTGTTCTTCACCTTGATACTTGAGATGAAGGGCATGTATACGAAAAGTTTATACACTTAAAGCATCATAAAGGGTGTCCTTAAAGCAGAATTGTTAGAGCATCACAAAAAATGCATTGCGGTATTAGTTTCGATTTTTTCACATTCGGTGTTCAAATTTCACCGTGTTCTACTTTACCTTTAATCCTTTCTGGCTCGATGAAATAGAGAACCAGTCATGCAGTGCGGTCGATATAATCAACTAGCTCATCCACTCCAAATTTTCAGGCCTTGTGCCTATATCAGAAATAATAACTACTACTACCTAGAGCTAGAAGTAAGCACTACATAATTTGAAGCAGTGAATGACCTTCTATTCGTGATCGACGCAACATCTCGTTACTTTAGTCGTTAAAATAATCACAAAAGTCATACATTTTGTCAAAACGTCCCTAAATTTCTTCCTGAAACATTCATGGCGTGCATTCAGTTAAAACAAAATGTGCAATTAACTTTCCTTTATACTTTAATAGACATTTTAAAAATTTGTTTCAGTCATTTGACTGCGGTCATGCTGGAGCACCGCCTTTAGTTGAACAAATCAAATGCAGGACTTATTCTTTGTAAGCCTAGTACTTATTGTATTGGTCTCTTTTGCAGAACCGCTAGGTTACGGGGACGTGAACACACCAACATCGGTTGCCAAGCGATGGTGGGGGTACAAACACAGATATACAAACATATACACACATAAACACACACGCACACACACACACACACACACACACACACACACACACACACACACACACACACACCACATATATATACATACATACGACAAGCTTCTTTTAGTTTCCATCTATCAAATCCATTCACAAGGCTTTGGTCAGCCTGAGTATTCAGTAGAAGATACCTGCCCAAAGTGCCACGCAGTGGGACTGAACCCGGAACCATGTGGTTGGTAAGCAATCTACTTACCATACAGCTTCTCCTGCGCCTAGACATTCCTAAACACTTCGTCTTAATGTCTGTATTCTTTCAGATATAACAGCTCTTACGGACGAGCTGTGTTTAAAATACAATATACCGGCGGGAGATGAAAGTTATTCCAGCAACGGCTTTTGAGAACGGCAATTGCATTTCCGCCTGTATTAATGGTAGTGATGGTAGTAGGCTTTGCTGAAGTATCTTCTGACCCCGAGGAGAGGGGCCAATCCTTGGAATACGGTCCCATGTATCTTACGTATGTGTCTTCGCCAGGTAAGTTCCACAAGCTCCAACATAACAGTTCTTGTAAAAGATCTTGTTGCGTGCGGCTAATGATTAAGAGGAGGTGTTTGATGCGATTATATTTTCTTGTTTGGCAAATTATTTGATATGATATCGCTTGTTAAAACATAAACTATTACAGCATAGAAGATACTTGACAGATATTAAAAATTCACAAAAACTGTTATTTTATGTTGGTAATTTCTGTAACGCTATTTTATACTTTTGGGTGCCGAATTGTTTTTATTTTTGATTTGTAAATAACGATTTACTCTTTATGTCAGAAATGCAGTAAGACATCAGAAATTCGAAGCTTATTGGACAGTAATGCCAGGGTACAACTTTAATCTCTGGTCTAGGTCACTATGTTTCTTTTGTTTCGTCTCTGGTATTTCTTTTAAAATAACTAAATCAAGGGCTGCAACTCACGCCCACCACCGACCATTGTAGTTGCTCAACTCTTTTCAATAGTCAACATTAGCAATTGCAGAATGACGTTTCAACTCCTCTAAAGGCACCCAGTGCCCAAGACTTGATGACGTGTTGACCCAGGTCTCTTATAATCGAACAGAACCAATATATATATGTATATATATATATATATATATATATATATATATATATATATATATATATATATATATATATATATATATATATAAACGTTTTCAAGCATCAAAAGACTACGTTGTCTAATGTATAATAAAAAAAATAAACGCGCCCTTTTAAAGCCTAGCGAGGCTCATGGGCCCGGATTCCCGGTTTCTATGGCGTATGTGTTCCCTAGCTGAACGGGACGCCAGTCCATCGCAGCGTTACTCATTTTTGCCAGCTGAGTAGACTGGAGCAACGTGAAATGAAGTGTTTTGCTCAAGAACACAACGCGCCGCCTGATCCAGGAATCGAAACCACAATCTTACGATCATGATGCTGACACCCTAACCACTAAGCTACGCGCCTTCTTTATTTAAGACACTACGATGTGATTCGAGAGAAATTTCACTGCTGTCAGAAATAACAGATAAAGCGACGGCGTAGAAACTCTTACATGAGTTGGTGTTAAACAGGGCGCAATATTAGATCAGCCACTTAATGACAGGACTGACTACAACTTAAAATTTAACAAAGCATAAATACTATAACGCCATCTATATTTCCTTCCTCGAATTAAACCGCTTGTTGTTCCTAAACAAAGTTCTTCTTGCTTCCTTATATTAAAAGAGAACTAGAATTAAATCGAAGTAGAACTATTATACTCATAGTCGGTATATAGAATTTACAAAGAAAGAAAACTGTTGTACACATAGACATTCAAGAGTTTGTTTTGTGTTCATAAATGGAATTTCATCAGTTAATCAAAAAATAAAATCTAAATTGTCATTTTCTATTTTATTTAAATCTGGGTTGATATGAATAACTAACTGTTAGATATTTGATGTTATTCACATGAGGGAATTAAAAAAAAAAAATTGAATGTAAATAGATAAAGATAGAATTTAATTAATAACATTGTATGACTATAAAATTAGAATGGTTGTCTTTCATTTGTTGTTGTTGTTGTTGTCATGTTTTGTTAATTTAATTTTTAAATTTCAATTTTCTTTTTTGGTTTTTGAAACAAATAACGAAGCCATATGATGGCATCTCAGACATCAAATGGTTGGAACCAAACAGTCCCATGCTTTTATCTTAATGGCTAGAATACTCTCCATTTCTCCCCGGCATTTAAAAAATTCTTTCTTTCTTTCTTTTACAACAACAACAACAACAACAACAACAACAACAGTTGAAGAAATAAAAGAAATAAAACTCAAAAATACAATCAAATGAAAGATTAACGCTTAACTTCATTTTCTGCATTGGTTAATAATATTGATTTCGAATTTTGGCACAAAGCCAGCAATTTCGGAGGAGCTAAGTCGATTACATCGACCCCGAGTGTTCGACTGGTACTTATTTTATCGAGCCGGAATGGCTGAAAGGCAAAATCGATCTCGGCGGCGGAATTTGAACTCAGATCGTAAAGCCGGACAAAATGCCGCTAAGCATTTCATCCGGCGTGCTATCGATGCTGCAAGACCGTCACCTTAAATTGACAATCAATATGAGTTTGAAATTTTGGTGCAAGGCCAGCAATTTCGGGGGGAGGGGTAAGAGGATTACATCGACCCCAATGTTCAAATAGTACTTATTGTATCGATCCCGAAAGGATGAAAGGCAAAGTTAACCTCAGTGCATTTGAACTCAGAACGTAAAGCCGGAAGAAATGTCGCGAAACAATTTGTCCGGCGTTCTAATAATCCTACCAGCTCCCTGCCTTCGAAGGTACTGATAATGGAAGGAGGAAATGAATAATGATGATGGCGAGCTAGCAGAATCGTTAGCAATGCTTATCGGTATTTCGCTCTAGGTTCATATTCTGTCGGGGTTGACTTTGCCTTTCATAATTGCGGAGTCGATAAATTAAGTACCAGTCAAATACTGGGGTCGATGTGGTCGACTATTTACCCTCTCATCAAATTCCAGGCCTTCTGACTGTAGTAGAAAGGATTATTAAAAGCGATGAGCTGGCAGAATCGTTAGCACGCCGGGTAAAATGACGAGTGGTATTTCGTCAGTCTTTATGTTCTGAGTTCAAATTCCGCTAGGTCGACTTTGCCTTTCCTCATTTCGGAGTCAATAGATTAAGTGCCAGTGAAACGCTGGGGTCCATGTAATCGACTCATCCTATTCCGCAAAACGGCTGCCAGGTCAACTTTGCCTTTTCTTATTTCGGAGTCAATAAATTAAGTACCAGTGAAACGCTGGGGTCGATGTAATCGACTCATCCATACCCCAAAATGGCTGCCCTTGTGGAAAAATTTGAAACCATTATTATTATTATTATTGAGTGAGAGAGCAGTTCATGCCATCAAAGTGACACTGGGGTAAAATATACGAAGCTCAATATACCCATCATGACTACCCGTCTGATAAAGGTACACCAGGCACATGCATCACAACCATATGTGCGCGACATGGTGATCTCATATCAAGATAAAAAGCACATGACCTTGCAGGTGGGGCCCAGTTAGAATTTTCTTCAGGTTGAGTAGCCCATCCCGCTCAAACGGTCCCTGAATAAGGGTTGTTTAAGGATGTTGAATGAACCACCCATGTTTCCAAAGGTGAACTATTCAAACCCCAAAGAATCCCTCTCAACACATGGCTATGATGCTCCCCCACTACTTCTGCTCGTGATCAGCCACTAAGGGACATGCTCAACTGGTTAAGGTCAAACAACTGACGGGCAAATCTGTGGTATTGAGCAGAATATTTGCTGTCGCCCATCTTTTATACCAAGACAAAACAATGTACATGATAACACTTCCAATCAGTTAAGATCAGAAGCCATGAGAGCCACTGCCTGGTACTGCATCAGGGCATTTATTATTATTATTATTATTATTATTATTATTATTATTATTATTATTATTATTATTATCAAATTGGGGAGAATCGATACCGTGCCGGACAAATTATTTTATGACATTTCTTCTGGCTCTTTGCGTTCTGAGTTCAAATGTCACACAGGTCGACTCTGGATTTCCTCTTTTCGGGGTTGATAAAGCAAGTACCAGTTAAGTAGTGGATACGAATGTAATCGAATTCCTGCTCCCCTCAAAAACTACTGGCTTGATGCCAAAATTTGAAACCATTATTATAATTCGTAGTAACAGTAGTGGTAGTGGTATTGTAGTAGTAGTAGTAGTAGTAGCAGTGGTGGTGGTAGGGCTGCTTCTGCTTGTCTATACAAAACCATTGCCATAACAGCCAAATTCACCCCGTGTCGTCTTTCTATTTAATGGTATATTTATCTAGATTTTAAAGCAAAAAACTAACAACAAAATTATATTCTCCCCTGCTGTGAGAATTACTAAGTTAATAGTTATGGCAGCATTTCTGCGAAACATTATGTGTTTTCTACGCTAAGATTTCTTTGTGATGGTTAAGATGTGTTTAAGGCAACACGTAGACATGCGCTCCTGCATCTTTCATAATCTAGACAGGACAGAAATGCGTAGATTTAGTGACTAGCTTCTGCCACCAAGCTGTAGCCATACTCGAGACTCCAGCTTCAGGTGTATACATATTGTCCAGGTGTGTAGAACCTTCGGACTTTTAGCCTTTTAAGTGTAACCTGCAGTCGAAAATCTGAATTTTTCATTAAAAAGATATTGTTGATTACTCACACATTCGTTTTGTATTGATTTTAATTTTCTATGTTCTAGAGTGGAACCGCGTGGTTTAGTGGTTAGGGTGTTGGACTCACGATCGTAAGATTGTGGTTTCGAATCCTGGTGTGAGCGATGCGTTGTGTTCTTGAGCAAATCACTTCACTTCACGCTTCTCCAGTCCCCACAGCTGTAGAAATGAGTACGATTAGTAGAGGCACGTCGCTTAGTGATTAGAGTGAGGGATTCACAAACGTAAGTCTATGTATGTATGTATGTATGTATGTATGTATGTATGTATGTATGTATGTATGTATGTATGTATGTATGTATGTATGTATGTATGTATGTATGTATGTATGTATGTATGTATGTATGTATGTATGTATGTATGTATGTATGTATGTATGTATGTATGTATGTATGTATGTATGTATGTATGTATGTATGTATGTATGTATTATGTATGTATGTAGGTATGTATGTATGTATGTATGTATGTATGTATGTATGTATGTATGTATGTATGTATGTATGTATGTATGTATGTATGTATGTATGTATGTATGTATGTATGTATGTATGTGCGCATGCATGCATGCATCTATCTATCTATCTATCTATCTATCTATCTATCTACCTACCTACCTACCTACCTACCTATCTATCTATCTATCTATCTATCTATCTATCTATCTATCTATCTATCTATCTATCTATCTCTTAGGGTTTCGTGAATCCCATTATTTGTAATACATTGGTATTCATTCATTCATTCTATCACTCGTTGGAAGACAAAGGACTAAGACGATCTGACTTAAAAAATAAAATTTTTGACTAACTATATTTGAAAGAAATCTTCCAATCTCAGGAACAATAATCCGGTGCTTTTCTTCTGAGGACATGATAGTGAAATCTTGAGACAAAGCAACATAAATAAATAATGAAGTCACAAATTTGTGATAGTTTTTGGTGAAGGACAAGCTCATTTTAATTAGTGATGATTATATGATCAATTCCGTGTCTAAATGAACCAACGGAGAGCTATGACACACATCGTTGCTCAACAAGCGAGATCAAAGTAATCAAGTCTACTTCACATCGCTTGCCTTTATATACATATATATATATATGTGTATGTATTCTAGTTAGATCATGCATAAAAGATATGCTCAGTTAGTGCTAACATGGGCAATAGTGCTACACCATCAACGACAAAAACAATAAGAACAGCAACAAAAACTGAAATCGATAAGTATCAAAAGCAAAGTTAACGCCGGTGGTATTTTAATTAATGTCGTTAAAGGATCAAACTTTGAATGATCAAACCCTTGAAGGTCATTTTGTCCAGAACTCTAATCACTTCTATCATCCAATACCTATAAAATAGGAGAGACAGACATATTGATTTATCACTTAAATAAGGCTTTGGCTATATATTTTATAGGTTTGAGAGGGACATCAATTAGATCGACTTTCAGTACTTGATTGATTTATTTTCCAATTCATTGATTTCGAAATGACGAAAGGAAACGTTGATTTGGAAAGAAGTGGCAAAAATATCTGAACAGCAAAGGTGCAAAACATTTTCTCTGATGTTTTACAGTGTCTGCCAAGAAAGATATATTGAGATGTAATGGTATTCAATACAAGAAATATTTCTTTCAGAAAGCCGTTAGCATATTCCCGTTGAAATCCGCCAGAAATTTGTTAAGAATGATTATGCGTATCATCGTGATGTGTTATCAGAAAAAGATACCTAGACGTTTAAGAACTTTCTCTAGAGAATCTGATTCCGATGACCCCCACTCAGAATATCTGCAAGTCTGATACGGGGAAAACGTGAACCAGGAGGGCACTGGGAACAAAATTAACGCCATCAGAGCGAATCCTACCACTTTGCATACGAAAAGCACACCTTTCGTATATTTTCTATTTCACAGACATTTTGTAGCTGCAGTTTGTTTCATGTGCGTTGGCGACAATGATCTTGATCACTGGAGCTCCCTTCTATTCGACCAAATATCGAATGAAGCGCAAATTAAATCCTGTTAAACACCGTCCCACCTTGTGTAAATATTTATGTATCATTTATCCCGCTAAAGTCGCACACGATCAAGGTGACGATATCTGGTCAAATAGAAGGGAGCTTCAGCGTTCAAGATCATTGTCGCGAACGCATATGAAACAAACCGCAACTACAAAATGTCGTTGTCATTGCAAATATACGAAAGCGTGTCAGGGGTACGACCCACGGCTAAAAGCACTAAAGTGTTTTGATAGGTAATAGTGCAAAGTATATTTTCTAATCCTAAAGATACACCAAAAAAGCAGTCTCCTAATTTGGGGTGTGCGAGAGGGTATTTGCTGTAGCTGAATGTATATTACATTTAAGAAAGTGGGCGGCCAATATGGATTATACATAGAGCGGACAAAACTTATGGTACGCCAAAACCCAAGGCAGCACCACTGAAGCGCAGTGCCAAGTGGTGGTGTTTATTAAGACAAACACCCAGAATTAAAAGGTATATGAATTCCAAGCACGTGTTAAACGGTGGGGCTCCCTGTTAAACCTACCGCTAAACAGTAAAGCCACAAATGGACAAAGTGGTAGTAGTGAAGGAGAAAAAATCTGAGCAGCGTGTTAAGCTAATTCATAACAATGGTAATTGAAATGACAGAGTAACTTACATCTTCATCAAAAAGCTTCTTCGTAGTATAGCACTATCTGATAATACTGTATATAATAAAACAGCGAAGCGTAGGTGAGGTTGTTAAAATGTCATACGTTGTGAATATTAGCTTATTATTTTTGTGTAATCAAGCTGCAAAATAGCTGCCAAAGTTTTATACTGTTTACATAGGATAACAAAAATAAGGAAACATCTGACGGATTGACAATCCCCAAAAGATCCATAAAATTACTACTAAAATATATAAATACATATCATTATCACACATTTTATATTTCCTACTTTAAAGGAGGCTTAAACGGCTACGTGTAAAAGGTCTTCATCAAAACGGATACAGTAGTATTAAAAACAGGCTATATAGCTATATATATATATATATATATATATATATATATATATATATACATATACACACACACATATGTGTCTCTGTGAATACACGCACATACACCCACACACGCAAACATGTATATATACATCCATCCATACATCCATAGGTGTACACACATACATTTGTATATCAATATATATATAAATATATATATATATATATATATATATATACTCCCACACAAATATCTATGTGTATATATATAGGTATATATATGTGCATGCACCTATATAATTGTATATACACGCATGTACATATGCTTTTCTATTCTAGGTACAAGGCCAGAAATTTTTGGGGAAGTCAATTAGATCGACCCCAAGAACACAAATGGTACTTAATTTATCGACCCCAAAAAGATGAAAGGCAAAGTCAACCTCGGCGGAATTTGAAGTCAGAACATAAAGACAGTCGAAATACCACTAAGCATTTCGCCCGGTGTGCTAACGTTTCTTATTTCTTTATTGCCCACAAGGGGCTAAACATAGAGGGGACAAACAAGGATTGACAAAGTGATTAAGTCGATTACATCGACCCCAATGTGTAACTGGTACTTAATTTATCGACCCCGAAGTGATGAAAAGCAAAGTCTGCCTCGGCGAAATTTGAACTCAGAACGTAACGGCAGACGAAATACGGCTACGCATTTCCCCCGGCGTGCTAACGGTTCTGCCAGCTCACCACCCTGTTTACGTATGTATATTACACTCATACATATATATTTGCTTACACACATATATTGCTTACACACTATTTCTGTTTACTTTTTTGAAAGTTACCAACTACGTTAGATGTGTGTGTGGTACGTAACATTACCAAATTTCCTGAGGAAATGTGATACGCTAGATCTAGTAACCGTTATTTAAATATATCGTTCTACCTGCCAAGAGAAGATCTTAAAGGAAATATTGTGACTTTATGGATATGAAAACTATTCGTGTTAATCTCTACAAGAAGCCCGTCAACATACGGCAGATTAAGTCATTAAATCAGAAGCGGTTTTGGGTTATATTTCTATAGATTTATATCGTGCTTTCATAATTTTTATCTGATTTAAGTGCCACACGCAGTAGGTAGTCCAAATGCATGCTATTAATTACACACACACACACACACATATATATATACATACATACATACATACATACATACATACATACACACATACATACATACATATATATACACACACAATTATATATATATATACATATATATATGTACATATACATAAATATATATACACACACATATATATATATATACATATATATATATATATATATATATACATAAATATATATATACACACACATATATATATATACATATATATATATATATATATATATATATATATATATAATATATATACATAAATATATATACACACACATATATATATATACATATATATATATATATATATATATATATATATATATATTATATATATATATATGTATATACAAGGTAGACTAAGATGAGAAAGAGAGAGATTACATATACATACATACATACATACATACAGACAACAACAGCAAAAAATATATATAAATGCAGTGTTGAAAAGTGAGGTGAGCAGAAATGCACTAGTGAACTCCTCAAGAAATACTCTCTTCCTGATGATCTCCTATACAGCCCCGAACCAGCTGGGTTTTCTTACCTCAGAGAAGCACTCAGTATACAAAAAAATAAAAAGAAAAGAAAAAGAGACTATGCATGGGTAAGTTGCACGGAAGCTTGAAGAAGACAGTAAAATATTTCACGGAATTAATGGTAAACCTATGGGGTTATTTCTGAAAACTTTATCCAAAAAAACCTGAAAGCGTAGCCTGTGTTGTGTCTGTATCAAACGATAGTCGTTCATCTGCTATTCATGGAAAAGAAATTGGAATATGACGATTACTTACTGCACTTTATATATACAATTTATATACTATATGCACAATTTTATAGATTTAATACACGGAACTCATTAAATAAATTTTCACTCTTATTTTTCCATTTTTCCTAATAAAAAAATCCCGTACATATGATACAACCTTTTGTTAAATTGCATATATCTGCCACATAAATAAGCGTGAATATTTCAAGGAATTGCACTTATGCGCATGCGTTAAGTGATAGGGGATATAAAAAAACTTTGTTCAATAAATAAAATACACTTTTCACTATCCAATCACCACCACCACCACACCTTTCTCTCCCTCCTCTTCCTCTGTCTGCCTTTATTTAACCTCACCATCGGAATATCATCACTCTGCTAAAATTATTACGTTCCCGCTATCACCCACCATGGATGCTTCTCTCTCTTATTCGTTCCCCGTATTTTGTCCCTCTATCTTGTTCTCCTTCTTTCCGTCTCACTCTTCGCCTTATCCTCTCTTCCCACTTCTTTTTCTTTCTCCTCTCTTTCCCTTCCATTAACCACATAGAAGCGTTACAATTACATTCCCTCTACCTCATGTCATGGACACTTCTCTCCCATCTTTTTCTCCCTCCTCCTTTTTCCCTCTGCTTTTCTTCCTCCCTCTTTTTTTCTAAACACTTGACAGCGTTACCGACGGGCTAAGCAATGCAATGATTAGCAGAACTTTTATAAGATATTAGACGCGTACTAATAAATAAATAAATGTGCCCTTTTAAAGCCTAGCCAGGCTCATGGGCCCAGTTTCCCGGTTTCTATGGCGTATGTGTTCCCTAGCTGGACGGGACGCCAGTCCATAGCAGCGTTACTCATTTTTGCCAGCTGAGTGGACTGGAGCAACGTGAAATGAAGTGTTTTGCTCAAGAACACACGTCGCCTGGTCCAGGAATCGAAACCACAATCTTACGATGATGATGCTGACACCCTAACCACTAAGCCACGCACCTCCACCACTAATACCCATATTAAACTAGTATTAGACTATTTCCTGTAACCAATACACGGTAAACGCTTATAGAGTTTAAGCTTATAATTACTATTATTATTATTATTATTTCCAGAACATATTTATATATATAATACACACAGACCCGTGCACTTGTGCGTACATTCACACACACGTAAGTACTCACACGTCTACAGACACATAAGTATATTTATATACACATAGTACCATGCATTCATACAATTCAAACAAATAACTCTACTAAATATTTTGTCATCTTGCCACGGACAAAATAGAGAAAAAAAGATATAAAGGAAAGATATGCAATTTGAAATACTAAATCCATTTATGATTTGGGCTTAGTTTCGTCCAGAGTAGAATCCCTCTCCAGATACTTCATAATATTTTCTCAACAACTTTCACAGAATTCAATATCTGAGTCTTGAGTACATCCATTAAATGAAAAAATGAAAAGTGATGTCAGATATAGAAACCACTTATCAGCATTGCAGTGGAAAAATTAAGTAGGTATTTCTGTTGAGGAAAAGGAATCTATATATTGCTACACTAATCTCTAATATCTGTAAATGTGTTATGAGCACTTTAGTGCTGTACGCGAAAAAAATACCCGGCTCCTACCAAGGATGGCTGCAGGATACACACCCACACAAATACAAACAAACAAACAAGCAAACAAACACGCACACACACACACACGCACACACACACACACACACACACACACACACACACACAAATACGCATACAAACACACACAAACGCACACATATATGCGGTTTTTATTGAAACGGATAAAATGAAACTGGAAGTAGGTTTTGCATTTCGATTTTCCCGCTACAGCAATCTTCAGACGTACATACACACACACACGCACTCACACGCATACACACGCACACATACACACACATACAATTTTTATTGAAACGGATAAAATGAAACCGAAAGTGGGTTTCGCGATTCGAGTTTCACGTTACTGCGATCTTCAGACGAACCCACACACATATAAATATAGACGTGTGTGCACGCTTGTGTGTAAATTCTGCAGGTATACTTCCTTCAGTAGATTACTTGTATCAATATCCTTTCTATACTAGGAAGCTTTGCTTTCTTTGCCTCCCATGTGTGCATTATTTAGTAGCAATTAAATTCTTTGAGGGTGATTTTTTCACTCATGAATAATAATTTTTTTTGTTCGGTTGGTGTCAAGCTTTCATCCCGTTGAGACTATTATACACTAAGCTGTGGATATTTTTCAGTACATTTCCTTAAAGTTAATTCATGAAACAGGTCGCGTTGTGGCTTGGAGGTACACCCCTATGTCCCGATATGATAATGTAATTGACATATATTTGTTTTCTCTTTGTTTTCCTAGTCTTTTCCTAGTATAAAATCTAGAAAAGTATTTTAACTTGAAATTATCTAATCTAATGTATTTCATGAACAAGGCGGCTAGTTGGCAGAAACGTTAGCACGCCGGGCGAATGCTTGGCGGTATTTTGTCTTAAAATTCCGCCGAGGTCGACTTTGCCTTTCATCCTTTCGGGGTCGATAAATTAAGTACCAGTTGCGTACTGGGGTCGATCTAATCGACTCGCCCCCCTCACGAAAAATTTTGGGCCTTGTGCCTCGAGTAGAAAAGAATATTTTGACAGTCTGCAATGCTGCAAGCTGGCAGAAATGCTTAGCGGCATTTCGTCTGCCTTTACGTTCTGAGTTCAAATTCCGCCGCGCTCCACTTTGCCTTTCATCCTTTTGGGGTCGATAAATTAAGTACTAGTTACATACTGGGGTCGATCTAAACGACTGGCCCTCTACCCCAAAATTTCGGGTGTTGTGCCTAGAGTAGATAAGAATATATTTCTTGTACATTTTCATGATATAATACATTTCGTGTGGTCGGCAATATAAATTACATACATTCATACATACGTACATACACACGTATATATGTGTGTGTGGGAGTAAGTGTGTGTGTGTGTGTCAGTGTATGTATGTATAAAGGAACTGCTTCAGGGTAAAGTAGACAGGTAGAGAGCAATTTTTTACATCCTGTACGTTTCAGAAACTGGCTGCAACTGATGTGGAACGCAAGACGATGCTTCATACGCAGACAGGAAGTGGTAGCAAAGAGAGACGTGGTAAGAGAGACAAAACGAAATTGAAATCCGAATGAATGCTGCAAAATCGACGAAGTTGAAAGGAACTGAAGAATGTTATGTAGCTCTAGAGTGTTTGGAGTGAGAGGAAGAGTAGTGGGGTTAAGAGTGGGAGTCTGTAGGCTTCTAGAGGACGGAGGTGTAGAGGTGTATATTGCTTATAGTGATAGAGGTATTGTATGCGTATGTCTGTATATATATGTGAGTTTTTTTTAATGTATAATACGTAATTTTCAGTTTCCTACCTCGTTTAGTTAAAACTGAAGACAAATTGTCTTTCCAAGAAGTGAGTTATCCAATGTCAGACACTAACCTTCTTTTACCTGTATGATAAACGCTAAACCTTCGGGTTTTTAAGGGGGCTTTTAGGTGTCACCATCACCAGTACTTTGTTGTGTACTATCATTAGGTAGACGTTCATTCTTCATTGGGCTCTTTCGTTTAAGGACTGGTATTGCTTCCGCCCTGCTGATTACATAAAACACTCCTCGACAGGCTAGCCTGGTTTTGGTCCGAGTCGAACTACCAACAATGGATTATAAAACAGTATGTCTCTAAGCTAACCTAATGACATGGTTCTCTAGTGCCTTTAATCAAACCTGTGTTAAAATCTATAAATCATCACCTGGACAAAAATAAAAAAATAAAAGGATGTAATCGACTTAATCCCTTTCCCTAAAATTTGAAGCCTTGTGCTTCCAGCAGAAAGGATTATTATTATTATTCTCAGTTCATATTCCCCCGAGGTCGACATTAACTTTCATCCTTTCGAGGTCGATACATTAAGTACCAGTGAAACATTGGGGTCGATCTAATCGGTTTATCTCCGTCCTCGAACTTGTTGGCATTGTGCAAAAATTTGAAACCAATATATAATATTTACTGTAAAAGTTGTATTTATGTATTTAAGGAAATGTTGCCAATTTGCATATCAAAATATGCCTGGGAAAAAGATAATATGACGCATGTACCATTCCTCAAACGTCTTCTGACGACATTTGTCCAATTCAAGGAAATTTTGCTCAAAAAACATATATACTCCCTTTGGCTAAGTTCAATGCATACATTAATTAACAATTTGGTAAATGTATTAAATATCGACCTGTTACTGCATAAACAAATTACTCGTTCATATACAGCACTCACACACACATACCCACATGCAAACACACACAAACCATACAAATACACAAAAACACAGACACATCTTCGCACGCACACGTCGCGGATAAATATATATTATCTGGGGAAGTGCACCGGATTATATTATCACATAGAGATATGACATGAATGTACTAACATACAAGAGTGCTATCGTCTCTCTCTCTCTCTCCTCTCTCTCTCTCTTTCTCTCCCTCTCCCTCTCTCTCTATATATATATATCACTGCACTAACATGTAATCACATTCAACTGAAGTTATGGATGTAAACTGCGTCTCTCTTTGAAATTAGGTTCAAATGTACTTGACAATCTGCCAAAATTTGATTGTTTTCGTATTGAAACTATATATACGTTTGCAAATAACCTTGGAGATGTTATCATGGAACTTCAAAGTTTACTTTTCTATAGATACAGATTATAATTATGCAACATTGGTTTTGGAACTGAAACTGGAAATCAAATTTTGTTGTTGTTGTTCTTGTATTTTTCATTTGCATTCATATTTATCATTTATCTAAGCATAACACGAGGACTTATAAGAAAACGAGGGAAACCAAATCTTGTTAAAGTATTTAAAACAAACAAACGATCGTTGATTGCTAGAAGGTTAACATCACTGGAGTTTTTTTTGTAATAAAGTTTCTTCGGCGACTGAGTACTTAACAAGTAGTTGGCAATTTCAAGATAGTGTTGGTGTTGATGACGCGTTTGTTTGGCTTCAGATGAGATCTAATCAAAGAAACTCCAGCCGTAGTAATCCGCCATTTCGACTATAGGGTATCCAGTGGGTCCTTTGCTGTTTTAAGACTGTAAAATGTTATATAAAGGATATCTGGTTATATAAAGGATATCTAGCTATTTGGGTTACCGTATAATAGGCTGCTTACTCGATGGTTCAAGTGGCTTGATTCATCGAGATAGCTCAGCTCCAAGAAGTATGTCGAGGTAGATATTTATGCTCAAATGACATAACCGCACTCAATAACAGCACTGCAAAGCAAAGAATGTATGCCCTAAATTAAATTGTAATTATAATAATTAAATTATAAATTCTGTGGGAACCCTAGCTGTTTGAGCTTTTGATATTGAGTTCAAATCATCCATTGAGTCAACGAATTCGCCTCTGCTCACTTGCTCCTTGATCCACGTGTGAGAAACAGAAGTCACACCTTCCTCAAGTCACGCCAGGCTGATTTAAAGTCAAAGGAAAT
Source organism: Octopus sinensis (assembly GCF_006345805.1). Lineage (NCBI taxonomy): Eukaryota > Metazoa > Mollusca > Cephalopoda > Octopoda > Octopodidae > Octopus > Octopus sinensis. Next base: position 60,043,644 of record NC_043008.1, read on the forward strand.
TCTGGGGAGAAATTGGTTCTGGATTTCAATGGAATAGTCACGTTTGAGAAAACTGTGATCATAAATCTACTGGATCGATGATTAAATTAATTATAATCTAAAAATTAATTAATAACATTGAAACCTTTGGGTGAGCACTATTTAAAACACAAAGGAAGAAATTAAAAACGAAAAGGAAGAAATGTTTGGCACGAACAGATATTGGCACCAAGAATCATGCCTGAAAAGAATTAATCTTGGCACTAACATCTTAATGGCATTTCCAAAGACGTTAACATACGTCAGAATAAGACACTAAGACAGACACCTCTGGTTTATTAAATATCTGTCTCCAACAGACATAATGGATAGAATTTCAAAAACCTTTACAGTAAATTTAGTTTATTTCTTAACCAAAGTGTATCACTTCTGTGTTTACATTATATCACATAATTCCAGACCAGGTTCACTTCCACCGCCATTGAATTCTCATACATAAAAGCAAGCATTACATAAGAAGGCATGCACATATATACTCATACGTGATTGGGTGAAATCGCATTTGTACATGTATAGTATGTATGTGTTGTATTTGTGCTTGTATAAATTTAATTCTACAATCACGTTTCCTATGTATTCACACGCAAGTACATATACCAGAGAAAGTGGAAGAGAGATAGAAATAAGCGTATAAATATACAGATAGTTGGGCAGATAAATATCTATATATCTATCTATCTATTTATCTATATGTAAATGTATATGCGGCGATTTCTTAACACTTCCGTATATGCTTACTGCTGCTCATATTAACACATGCAGTAAATAAAATCTCAAGGGCAACAAACAAGCATTCATAGGATCTCACGCACACACGATGTAATAAATACAAGCATGCATAATTATATATGGTCTATATACATACACACACATACACACACATATGGATATAAATAATATATATGTATATACATACACACATACACATACACTCCAACACTTATATACACATACACATACATATACATATATAGCTACACAATGTATGCATATATACATACATATATATATATATATAATATATTATATATATATATATATATGTAGGTATGTATGTATATATACGCATACACACCTACACACACTCACACATACATATATGGAGAGGAAGTAGTAGATTCGCTAGATCGCTAAAAAATCTAGTGAATACTTTGCGGTATTTATTCTGTCTCTCTTCATCCTGTAGATCAAATCCAGCTGAGGTCAGGTTTATGTTTTATCCTTTGAAGGGTCGGTAAAAGAAAACAAACAAACGCTTCAATCCAAAGCGATGGCTTGGCGTGTCTGTCATAGGGTCAGTCAAGATACCACGTGGTATGTGTTCTAACATTTTGATTTCTAATTTCAGTGTTTGTGATATGTCATAGGTGCCAAGTAGTTAGTATCTGCCAAAGTTACCGGTTTTTCACTTGGAAAACATCAGTAGTGTGGAGAAAGGAGACTTGTAGGGAAAAAGGCGGTTTTCATCTAAAAGCTGTCTCAGGCCTAGACGTACACGTCCAGATTAATAGTAGCTGGCAGCTTACTTGTAGAGCACGGTAACTATAACAATGTTCATTAGGCTAGATGAGTTGAAACAATAATAGTGATTAATAAAAGTTCTATATATATAAAAGAAGGGATGGTATCATTAAAATACCACCACGTGTGGCAAGCGAATTTATCAGCCGTACAGGCAAATTAATAAAATATATACATACAGTATAAAATATATATATACACACCGGTTCCAAGGTGACCAGTATTGCTTGTGCTGACGTAGTAGAGGTAAGACGTTTTTAATATTCACTGGAATTTTTTCCTACCACGACTGTATTAGATTTGTGACTATTCTGTGGTAAAGAAGTATTTTTGACTTCTATTTTAAGCGATACAGGTGCGCATGTGGTGCCTTCGTGTATATATATATATATATATATATATATATATATATATATTATATATATATATATATATTATATATATTATATATATATATTGTTATATATAATTTTTTTTCGTAATGAGATAAAAACCAAGGCTGTGTAGATTTTAGAACATTTATAGATAGAAGGTCTTACAGCTGTTTCCAGGATATTTATTATATCCCTTATCATCGAGATGGTGTGAGAGGATGGTTAAGAAATAGTTAATTTAGATAAGATATAAAATAGAGAGTGAGGTGGAGGAAAGAAAAGATAATAGACGTAAGATATGTAGGGATGTTTTATTTCTAGATCCATTTTTTAGGCAGAATGGTATGCATATAAGATTCCAATACCTTATGAGTAAAATCCAATAGTATTTTGTATTTGTATATATATATATATATATATATATATATAGAATATATATACACATTCATACATACATATATATATATATACATACTTATATATATGTATATATATAGATATTTACACACACACATATACATATATACATATATATATATATACATACACATATATACACATATATATGCACATATACACATATAAATTTAGTAATACAAACAACGTGTCCAGAGTTGAAAGCATGAGATTATAAGTGCCTATGCACGAAACTTTTGGGCCCTGAGCCACTTTTTTAACTTTACCGGTTACAAAGAATATATATCTATATATCGTACAAGGTATGGTGAGTTTAAAACTCTGATACAATGAGTTAATCTATGTGGCCAATTAATAAGCAAAATCTTCCCTTAGATGTCTTTAGAATTAGAAATATCACGATCAGTAA
>NC_043008.1:60053903-60073903 GCF_006345805.1 Octopus sinensis
AGATCAGACAAAGTCCGCCTTCAAGAAAAGAAAGCGATGTATTACAACATCCGACTGTGCCGTCGAAGAGTGATACCGTGATTGGGCATTTTCTGAAGAAACAGGTATTTTGCCAGTTGAATTTCAGCGAGCGAGCTGCTCGTAAACGCACCGCCCGTGTAGTGAATGGCGAAAGCTTCATCTGCAGCATGAACGTAAGTGCATGTATATCTATCAAGAGCTGGACTTATTAGTGTAATTTAGCCTGAGTTCACAGTGTTCTTAGTGCTCTGTGTTGGTCTTCCTGGGTAACGAGAGGACAGCCACCATGTGTGTGTGTGTATGTGTGCGTGTGTGAGTGTATATATATATATGTATATATAAAGTTAATCCAAACAAGAAAGCACAAAAAAACACAACAACGCGAGGACGTGGAATAAATATTATATTATTGGATGCTCAGGAAAGAAGGAAAGAAGGAGGGCTTAACGTTTCGAGCGGAGCTCTTCGTCGGAAACATAGGAGAAGGAAAGATCCATAGAAGGGAAGACAGAGGAAAAAAATATCGGCAACGGTACACACGAGATCACATTTTGAAAGACCGGAAGGAAATGGGTGAAGAAAGTGTTTTCAAAGACAGGAGAGTAGTTCTGTCAAAGACAGGAGAATGGTAGAGGAGGAGGAATGTATGTGTAAGTGTGGATATGTGCATGCGCGGTGGTCTGCGTGTGCGTGTGTGTGTGTATGTGTGTGTGGTTGTGGCTGTTAAACAAAGCGTGTTGTAGGGCTAGTAGTGTGAAGGTCGAGAAGAAGGAAGGTGGAAGAAGGAGTGGTGCCTTTTGTCTCTACCACAGGTCAGTACTGCTAGTTTGAAGTATGTGTGTGTGTGCGTGTATGTATATGTATCGTATATATATATATATATATATATATATATATAGGGAGAATTCACAAAAAACAAAAGACGAAGGCAGGTGGTGTAGAAATCAAACAGACGTATTTGTGTAACGCTCGGGATTTAAAAAAAGTCTTTAACGTTTCGAGCCTACGCTCTTTCACAGAAAGGAGCACAGAAAGAAACAAGGAGAGAAAAATGTGTGTAGTTGCTAGCGATGTATCATATATATATATATATCATAAATATATATATATATATATTATATATATATATATACACGCTTGTCGCGAATATATAGGGGCGTAAGTTCGAGTCCTATGCGTACGGCAAACCCTACTTTGTTTCCGTCGAAGGCTTATATGCCCAGTATTAGACTATTTACTTCAGTCAATGCACGGTGATCGCTTATAAGCTTTAAGCTTATAATATATACATATATATTTATGGTACTTTACGTGCTGTAGCTTCTCACATGGCTGGTCTTTCCTACGTTTGATGAACAAACTCTGCTGCAAAATATGCAAGCAAGGAAGGTGCTGCAGGGCTGGATTATGTTGATATTCTTTATTGGCGCTTTGCTTCGGGGGCCAGGTTTTTTTCTTCCTCGAGCTGTTCGTCTCCTTTGTTCACTGAGGTTTTCTATGCTGTTCTGTCTTTTGCTAACTTTCTCCAAGATTTTACATCGATGTGGCATTTTGTTAGGCTGCTCTTACAAATGTCCTTAAATCTCAGCTTTGGTTGTCCCTTGGGTCTGCTACCCCGAGCCAACTCGCCACATAATAACTTGTTAAGAATACACACACACACACGCACACACACACACACACGCACACACTATGCTTAATATTTAGCAGAAGTAACAGTGATTCAAGGTCCACACACAAAACTCCCGGATCTCGAGTCACTCCTTTTCTTCTGCTAAATATTAATAAAAACATACATATACTCAGCTTTTGAGTTATATTTTTAATAATAATAATAATAATAACGATAATAATAATAATAATAATAATAATTTCGACTTAATTTAAACGGAAGGAATAAGATCGAAGCTATCAACACCTGGGCGGTTTCACTCCTTAGGTATGGAGCAGGGGTAATCGCAAGGACAGTAGATGAACTAAACGGCTTAGTCAGAAAGAGAAGGAAGTTGCTAACTAGATTTGGGTCACTCCACCCAAAATTTACACAGACAGACTGCATGTACCAAGAAAAAGGGAAGTAAGAAGACTTATTGGATGCGAACACAACATTAGAGCAGAAGAAAACAACATAGCATGGTATGTAAAAAATACCACGGAACAGCTATTATTAGAAGTAGGAAGGTCAGGCTTGTGTAAGATGAAAGATTGCAAAGATAAAGCACTATACAAGAAATTGAAAACAAATGAAACTGAAAATAGGTGGGTGAAGAAAAGAATGCATGATCAATTTCATAGGGATGTTGAAGATAAGAAAGATAGAGAGAAAAGATGGCTGTGGATGACTAAAAGTGATTTAAAACCGGAAACGGAGGCCCTAATCTGTGCTACCCAAGAGCAAGCACTAAAAACAAACTACATAAAATACAGAATAGACAACACATCAGAAAGTGATAAGTGCAGAATCTGTGGACAAAAGGGTGAAACCGTATGGCATATTATCAGGCGGCGAGCTGGCAGAAACGTTAGCACACCGGGCGAAATGCGTAGCTGTACTTCGTCTGCCGCTACGTTATGAGTTCAAATTCCGCCGAGGTTGACTTTGCCTTTCATCCTTTCGGGGTCGATAAATTAAGTACCAGTTATGCACTGGAGTCGATGTAATCGACTTAATCGTTTGTCTGTCCTTGTTTGTCCTCTCTATGTTTAGCCCCTTGTGGGTAGTAAAGAAATACATATTATCAGCCAATGTAATATTAGAAACTCCGACATTAGAAACTGCAAATAATATAATGGCAACCTTTTACTCTTTGTTCTAAATTATAAAACACACACACACTCACACACACACACATTTGTGCGTGTGTGTGTGTATGTGTACGTATTGGTATTTTCTGGAGGAGTCATATTACTAAAGCGTATGAACGCACTCAATCTTTATTGTTTTTGATTTTTGTTATACTTTTGTTTTCCCTGAAAGTTCTTGTCGCTTTATTCCTCTGACCTCATAAATGGGTTTAGATTTTCAAATAAATGAAATTCATCAACTAATTTTCTGGTGTGTTTCGCTCCTTACGTTACGTCTCAAGGGTAAGCGTGGAGCCTGATGAGGCAGCATACTTTTCCTTTCGTTTTATTGTCGCCAACATACAACACATTTGCGTGCGTGCGTGTGTGTTTGTATGTATGTGAATATTTTTGTTTGCGTGTGTGTGTGTGTATGTTTCTGTCTGTGTTTGCGCGTGTACGTGCGTGCGTTTATAATCTTTAATACTATATCTTCTAAAATTGATTTCAACACGATTTCAGGTATTAATTCTGGCTATAGATGTCTCTCACACTCTCTCTCTCTTTCTCTCTTTCACTCTCTTGCACCCACTCACTCGCTCTCTCTTTATATATAAGTATATAAACTCTACATATATATATATATATGAGTCTATGTGTCAGAGCTTACGTGTTTGTGTGTGTATATATATGTATGTATATATATATATACATACATATATACATATATAAACACACACACATAAATATATGTATATATATATAAACACACACACACGCACACATATATATATATGCATATATGTATGCACAAACAAATACACAGGGGAGTGTTAGTGTGGCTGTGTGTCTAATGACGTATATACATTAAAATTAACCATTTTCATTCCATTATTCTTGCAGTATCACTCACACAAAATTCTTTTGATATTTCTATAATATTATAATGAATAATTATTTCATTACGAAAACAAAAAAAAAAAAGAAGATTATGTGTTTGGCGTTATGACGTATAATGACGATAATAGATTCTTCGAGTTTCTATCGACAGTGTTCTTTGGTGACAACATTGCTTATTAATTGGCAGAAATATAACATGACTCAGCCAAATACTTTAGTATTTTGTTAAATAAAAGAACACTTCACGAAAACTATAAAATTTTCTATATTTATGTTTTTGTAATATTTCAATCGTTCATTTTGTTTATCTTTCGCTTGTTTTAGTCATTGGACGGTACTTATTATTTTAAAGTCCTGTATTTATTCTGTTAGACTCTATTGACGATCCGCTAATTCAGGCGCCCCAAACAGACCAAGCGAATTGTACAGACACAAAGACAGAAGCAACGACACAAAGACACACACACACACACACACACACATTCTTTTATTCTTTTGCTTTTTCAGTAATTTATACTGCGGCCATGCTGGAGCACCGCCTTGAAGGTTTTTTTAAGGATTTTAGTCGAACAAGTCGACCCAGGATTTCGTATTGTCGTTCTCTTTCGCAAAACCTCTAAATTACATAGATATATGAGCTTTGGTGTAGGAGAAGTTCTTAAGCAGATAGGGCCGAAAATGTCGCTAGAAGCTAGGATCACCAAGCATAGATTGGTATATTTTGGTCATATGCGGAGAAAATCCCTGGAGAAGAACATCATGCTCGGAATGGTCAGTGGCAAGAGAGGAAGAGGCCGACCAAGAACCCGCTGGCTTGACACCATCAAGAGTGATACTGGGATGGACATAGCCAATCTGAAAGAAGCGGCCCAGGATAGAACTGACTGGAGGACACTGATCCAACGAGTGATCGAGAGTCGACTTCGACTGAGCGGATAAGAGATACGATGGAGTCCTAAACCGCATTTTCCTTCAACCAAAGTTACTCACATGGCATTAGTCAGTCCATAGGTACTTTTGAAGAGAATTAGCCAGTTGTGCACAGTGGGACAGACACCCGAAACCACGTGATTGCAGACATGTTTCTTAACCACTTAGCCATATTGCGCCTATGCGACTCTTCCTCTAGAAGGTGCTATACTCTTTAATCTTTTACTTGTTTCAGTCATTTGACTGCGGCCATGCTGGAGCACCGCCTTAAATCAAGAAACTCGACCCCAGGACTTATTCTTTGTAAGCCCAGTACTTATTCTATCGGTCTCTTTTGCCGAACCGCTAAGTGACGGGGACATAAACACACCAGCATCGGTTGTCAAGCGATGTTGGATGGGACAAACACAGACACACAAACATACACGCACACATAAATATATATACATATATACGACGGGCTTCTTTCAGTTTCCGTCTACCAAATCCACTCACAAGGCTTTCGTCGGCCCGAGGCTATAGTAGAGACACTTGCCCAAGGTGCCACGCAGTGGGACTGAACCCGGAACCATGTGGTTGGTAAACAAGCTACTTACCACACATCCACTCCTGTTATAACCATTTTAATCATGAGAATTCACGGAAGTAGAAATTATATTAATCACTATTGTATTATAATACATATTATTATCTTATATCATATTATATTATATTATATTATATTATATTATATTATATTATATTATATTACATTATCAGTTTTATTGGCTTAAGAAACATGGTGCAGGCATATCGAGTTTGATCAGAAAGAGAATGCCCATCCTCTTTTGCTGGTCTTTCGAGGCGAGTGTAATAAACGCAAGGCAACTGGATACCGCGAGCCAAATATTTGAAATAGAGGAGATACTACTGAAGAAAACCAAATCGCAGCTAGGATATGCTGAAACGGGTAAACATAAAATTTAATGAAGACATCAGCCATTTTTAATATGAAATGTCTGTAAAACCAGCAATTTCTCAGAGTAAAGTCATATCTCTCAAGAACATGTTGCGTGCTGTATTTATCTTTCAGGGCTTTATTAAACGTATCTTGTTTATAAACATGGCTATTCTGACTTCTGCAATGAAATATGAGTTTATATTCATCCTGTGTGTCCTAACCTCACAGGAATATCATGTGGGAAAATTGTGAAAAAATTGCCTAAGATTATTCCCCAAAGAAATATTAAAGTAAGTAGCTCAGGATAACAAGAACGCGCCCTTTACGATAATGTATTAAAAACGAAAAAATAAATAATAGTCTTATCTCTATGAGTAATACGAAACGATTATAGCTGATCGTATATTTACTCACACTTCTCTCTCGGGAATCAATTACAATCCATATTAATCAGGAACGATTTTGTAGTTTTATAGCAAGTGTATTTTCATGGACTCAGTATCAAATCCTAACAAGACGAACGACGGAAAGAGTTATGTTTGCTCTGAGTCTAAATAAAATATCGTGACACCAATTACACCATCGAACTTTTGCGATATCACAAAATTAGTCACACGCATATGTGTGTGTGTGTGTGTGTATGAATACACACGCACACACACACGGATACACACACATACACTCACACACACACATATATACATGTTTGTATGTATGTATGAATATAAATATGTGCAGGTATATATATATATATATATGTATATATATTATGGAAAAAATGCTTTTAAGGTTCCATATTTTGATATAGTATCCATACATGTGTATGTGTATATGTATATGTATATGTATACATAAATACGTAAGTAAAAAATACATGCCTAAATACATACATACATACATACATACACACATATATGTATATATATATATTATATATATATATATATATATATATATACATATACACATTACGTAAATAAATAAATATATATACACACACACGTAAATATATATATACATACACATACGTAAATAAATAAATAGAAATATATATTTTATCTCTCTCTCTCTCTGTATATATATATATATATATATATATATATATACACATATATATACAGACACACACACACACCTTATTCCCCAAAACACTAAAGCATTGCAGTTACTTTATGGTAAGGCAGGAAATTGCAGAAATAGCAACGACATTGCAAGGTATTTTGACTGTTTTAGTCTGTACATAACTACACAGCCAGAGCTAATTTAAAACTGTGTTCGAATGCTGCCATTACTTCCTGCATACTTTTCATATTTACATGTATATTCTATTCAGCAATGAATCTTGTTTTCTGTGGTATATACATACATATGTCCGTTTGTGTTCATTTCCAATTGTAAGACACATGCACTCAATACATAGTGTTCAGTTTTAAGGCGGCGAGAGTACAGAATCGCTAGCACCCCGAGCAAAACGCTTAGCGGCATTTCGTCTATCTTCAGGTTCTGAGTTCAAATTCCGCCGTGGTTGAGTTTGCATTTCATCCTTTCAGGATCGATAAAATATGTAACAGTTGAGTACTGGGGTCGTTTCAATCGACTTAATCTGTCCCCGAAATTGCTGGCCTTGTGTTAAAATTTGAAATCATTGTTGCTACACTATAAGGTGAGGTGATCTGGGAAAATTCGTAGCACGCCAGACAAAATGCTTAGCTGCTGCATTTCGTGTGAGTTCGAATTCCACAGAGGTTGACTTCGTGTTTCATCATTTTGGGGTCAATAAAATAAGCACCATTTTAGCACTGGGGTTGATGTAATCGACTAACCCAAAATTGGTCCTCTCCCAAAATTGCAGTCCTGGAGCCAAACGTTGAAATCAATAATACTACACCGTAACTGCTCTCTTATATTCTCACATGTGCTCCCTTTCAAGCAATTCGAGTAAAGATAAAAAATGAGCAACGTCGGTTACTATATTTGCATGTACACACACACACATACACACACACACACATTTTATGTATTAGTCACCACCGCATGTGTAGACTTAAGTAAACACTGTTCTTTTAACTCGAAATATCTCATATATATATACAATATATATATATATATATATATAGTTCATAGATGTGATCCAAATATTTTCCGTATAGAATACACTTTGTAGCGCTCAAGAGATTTAAACTTGAATGGGTGTGGAGGTAAATGTAAGCATAAACGAATTAGATAAATATATAGAGTGTATTAAATAGATGAAATATAAAAAAAATGTATATATGGACCGCCGAGGCCCTAGAGACAACTGTTGGACTTGTAATACTTTTCCTCCACCCCTTTAATTCTCTATATCATTTTTAATGTGTAAGTTGGCCCTTTTTATATGTATACATATATACCTTTTTTGTATATCATATATTTAATACCCTTTATATATTGATCTGTCTAATTCGCTTGTCTCTACATTTACCCTTCTATGTCTCTCTATCTCTGTCTGTCTGTCTCTCTCTCTCTCCCTCTCTCTCTCTATAATATTTCAATTAACCTGAAGATTGACTGTAACCATAACTCGAATTATTACGAATTGTACAGCCATGAAACGATCGTAGAGTTTTACTCTTTATCTTTTATTAAACTTTTAATACTTTTGATATATATTTAAATTAATATAAATTGATTAATTTTATGTATTGGCTTATGTTTTTCATTGTTTGATTTGCCTAATAGTGGTTTTATCTCTAATTTAATATAATATAATATAATATATTTTACTATAACATTGGATTTAATCCTAAATCTGATTTTTCCCTGTAAGTTTGGATTTATTACCTAATATTTTATTATATGATCGATTGATTCTAGTTTCAGCTCACGAGCTGTGGCCATGCTGGAGCACATATATATATGTATATATATCAATAATAACTACTCGTAACACACGTGGGTGATTGGGAAAGAATGCGAGTCCTCACTCTTCTGTATAAATTCGGAAGTACTGATTTTTCGGATGTTAGCTATTTGATGTCGCTAGGTCGAATACATATTTTAATTATTAGTACTCTCAAATTTATAAATGAAATACTATACTGAAACGGTAATAAGTGAGTAACAATAAAATTTTACATCTATTTAACCCAGAAACGCGTATGTAGTTGATCAAAGTCGGGTGGATTCGTTATTTTTCTCTTTACCTACATATATATGTGTGTGTCTGTGTGCGCGTGTGTGTGTGGTCTAGGGGTTAGTGCATTGCGCTCACAGTCGCAACATAGTGGTTTCGATTTACAAACCGGCGTTGGGTTATGTTCTTGAGTAAAACACTTCTTGCACATATCTCCTGTCCATTCTGCAGTAAATAGGTAACCGTGCGGTGAACTGGGGCTCTATAGAGAAGGAATGTCACTAAACCCACCTTGCTAGCGCTGTGGCATCATTCGAAACCTACAGCAATGCTAGAAAGCGCATTGTGACAAGCGGTGTATAACAACAACCGTTCGTCTGGATGATACAATTAAATACATACACCACACACACACACACACACACACACACACACATAGGCGCAGGAGTGGCTGTGTGGTAAGTAGCTTGCTAACCAACCACATGGTTCCGGGTTCAGTCCTACTGCGTGGCATCTTGGGCAAGTGTCTTCTCCTATAGCCCCGGGCCGACCAATGCCTTGTGAGTGGATTTGGTAGATGGAAACTGAAAGAAGCCTGTCGTATATATGTATATGTATATATATGTATGTGTGCGTGTTTGTGTGTCTGTGTTTGGTCCCCTAGCATTGCTTGACAACCGATGCTGGTGTGTTTACGTCCCCGTCACTTAGCGGTTCGGCAAAAAGGGACCGATAGAATAAGTACTGGGCTTACAAAAAGAATAAGTCCCGGGGTCGATTTGCTCGACTAAAGGCGGTGCTCCAGCATGGCCGCAGTCAAATGACTGAAACAAGTAAAAGAGTAAAAGAGTAAAAGAGTGTACATACTTCTATATGTGTGTATGATCCTGTGCATGATTCTTTTCATCTTTTTCTGAGAATCAATATAGTTCTTACGTGGTACATACCACTTACTGGTCAGAATTTATGTCGAAATATATTGTAACATATCGAGCTAAAAAGCTATCCAATGTTGTTATTGAAAAAAGAAAAACCATTCCATCAAACTTAGAGAACAAAAACACTGGTTAGTAGATAGATACAATATACACACATACACAACAGCATATACTCACAAAAAAAAAACCCAAACATATTTATATTTATAAACATATATACACCCACGCGTATATTTATATACATGCATTTTCGGAACAGATCAAAAAATACGACGCATTGATTTCCAATACAGTAGATATCTGAAGGAGAACGTTGCGGATACGATATTAACACTTAAACTAAGCTGGTCTACAGCTGAATTCTGTATCTCTTAAATCAATGGTTCAAGGGAATGTCTTCTTTGCTTGCAGAAAAGTACAATATTCTTCTATGGTTTATCGATACGAAAGCAAATACGAGATGTAGACGGAAAGTGCCTCTTGAAGGATGTGTTCTATCAACAATGGAGACAACATTGTCCATTGACTGAGTGTTCTAGTAGGATCATCTGGTAATTATAACAACAGAGGCAACGTTTTTTTATCGTCAGTCCACCTCTTATGATGATAGGCGAAACTTATGGTTTAAAGGCAAGCTGGAGTATCTATCTATCTATCTATCTATCTATCTATCTATCTATCTATCTATCTATCTATCTATCTATCTATCTATCTACCTATCTATCTACCTATCTACCTATCTACCTATCTACCTACCTACCTACATATCTATCTATCTATCTATCTATCTATCTATCTATCTATCTATCTATGTGTGTGCTTAACACAGGTACATAGATTTAAATGAAGGTGTATGTACATAAATACACATATACATATATACATATATACACATACACACATTCACATAGCTGTATATTTTTAGAAGCGGTGGATTCCATCAGTCACTGTGATGTATAACCAAATACATTTGGTCACGTCAAGAAAAGCTTTTTAACTCATTTCTTTGTATAGGCACGAAGGTATGTGTACCTGTGTGTGTTTATGTTTATCGCTCTCTCCCTTGACAAACGGTGCTGGTATTTTTTACGTTCGCATAGCATAGTAGTTCGACATAGAGTAGCCAATATTTAAAATAAACACTGCACTCGATTCGATCAATTTCAAGGCTGTACTCTAGCACGGACACAACGTAATAACTGAACCAAATAACAGAGTAAAAGAAAAAAGCTGAACATGATGTCAGATTCTGATTGACGACCGATTCTTTTTTTAAAAAATCACAATTTTGTAACATGATTACTAAAGGATTGGTGCGATGACAAGTGCTCGCATTTCTTAACGCCAGGATAAAATTCAAACAATAAAAACTAAAACAGAAGCTATGACATTTGTCTGTATTTGGTATGGAGTTACGTGTCAATTTACAGAATCTCAAATAAATTACATTAATAAAAGCAACACAGAGAATGAACATAAACGGTGACGTATTACATTTGTTATGGTATGCATATGTTTGTGTCTAACAACCCACTTCTCACTCGCTCTCTCCCTCTTTATGTTTCTCGGTGCATATGACTCTGTCGTTAAATAGTTCTCTTCGTAACCATGAAAACACAGTTTCGATCCGACTGCGCTGCAGCTTGAGCAAATCATTCTTTTTATTTCATTTTCATTTTTACTTCAGAAGGATCCAAAACTTGTGAATGAAAATGGGTTATATGGAAACAGTGAGGAAGCTCGTTCGGTGGAAGTGTCTGTAATTTAATGGCCCCGGATTCTCACTTAGTGTGTCACGCTGACGCCACCTGAGGATTACACTGGGGTTACACGTGTCTGTGGAATATTCAGTCAAATATACTCTGAGTCAATGCGTAGGTAGTTCGGTTTGATCGAATGACTGAAATATCACAATCATAATCGACAGAAATCCCTAGAGTTTTGTATCTAACTACACACTACTCTCTCTCGGTGGATATGGCTGTGTCATTAGGTAGTTCTCTTCGTAACCTTTAAAACTCGTGTTCGAGCTGACTGCACTGCATTTTGAGCAAGTTCTTTTTCCAATGTTTTTTTTTCTACTTCGGAAGGACTCAAGACTTGGGAATGAAAATCGTTATATGGAAACTGTGCGGAAGCTCGTTCGATGGAAGTGTCTGTAATTTAATGGCCCGGACTTTTCACATAGTGTGTCAGTCTAATTCCATCTGAATACTAGATTCGTTTTCACGTGTCTGTGACATAGTTAACCAAATATACTCTCAGTGGGTAGTTTGGTAGATCGAATGACTGGAAACACATCGTCGAAATTGACGGAAATCCATAGAGTTTTACATTCTCTCTATATATTTATAAACCTATATATATATATATATATATATATATATATATATATATATTATATATATATATATATATATAAAAGTTAAAAAAATATACAAACTGGGACAAGAACGTGAAACATTTAGAAGACGACACAAAAAACACAGACGGGAATACATACATACATTCAGGCACATATACAATAATCCTATCTTCTATAGGCACAAGGATTGAAGTTTAGGGACAGGGGGAAAGTCGATTACAAGTATTCAGCATTTATTTACTTTTTTGATCTTCAAAGGATGAAAGACAATGCCGACCTCAGCGGTATTTGAACTCAGAGCGCAAAGACGGACGTAATGCCGCTAAGCATTTTGCCTGGCGTGCTAATGATTCTGCCAGCCCGCCGCTTAATAATAGACAGGCATATAATGATGTAATGCGGAAATACACATGCATACATTTGTGAATGTGTTTGTGTGAGTTTGTGTAAGTATGTATGTATGTATGTGCATGTTGAAGTGCTTATGTGTATGTTTGTGTGAGAATGTGTATGTGCGTGTATACGTACACATGTCAGTGTATATACGTAATTACACAAGTGTGAGTTTGTGTGAAAATGTGTTTGTGTGTGTATGTCTAAGTACATATATATGTGTATGTTTGCGTATCTGTGAGTCTGTGTATACCTACATATGAGTGTGTGTATACTTACATATATACATGTGTTTATGAGTTTACATAAGCATATGTGTGTATATGTGTATTTTCGTACATACATGTATGCGTGCGTATACATACATATACATGTGTGCGTGTGTGCATATGCGTGTATTCGTGCGTATAAGTGTGTGTGTATACATACATTTGTGTATGTATACATACATACATACATGTGTGTATGTATGTATATACGTACATACATGTGTGTGTGGTTGTGTTTTTGTGTGGGTATATATGTGTGTATGTGTTTGAATACTGTACATATGTGTATGTCTTCCAAGATACACATGTGTGCATGTTTACGTGAGTATGTTTATGTATGTATGTGTGCTTGTGTGTGTGTGTATGTGTGTGTGTGTGTGTGTCTATGTGTGTATACGTGCATATACAAGTGCACGTGGGTATGTTAAGCAGCAAAGAAGCTGAACCAGTAGAGCGTCAGACAAACTGCCTTGTGGTATTTGTTCCGGCTCTTTACATTCTGAGCTCAAATCCCAGTGGAGTCTGTTTTGCCTTTTATCCTTCTCAGGTCGATAAAACAGAGTGGCGGTCTGGTGCGGTGGACTGATGGAATTGTCAGAGCGTTGCACCAAATGCTTTGCGTTATTTGTTCCAGCTCTTTACGTTCAGAGTAATTCCATGACAAGCACGTGACGTCGAGCGAATGGCACAAAGGAGCGAGCAGTGCGTGTACGTACGTATGCATGTATGTATGTATGTATTTAGGTGTGTATGTATGTATGCATGCATGCATGCATGCGTGTATGTATGTATGTATCTATGTATGTACGTATGTATGTATGTATGCATATATGTATGTATGTATATATGTATGTATGTATGCATGTATGTATGTACGTATGTATGTATGTATATATGTATGTAAGCATGAATGCATGTATGTGTGTGTATGTATGTATGCATGTGTATGTGTATGTATGTATGTATGCATGTATGTATGTAAATATGTATGTATGTAAGCATGTATGCATGTATGTATGTATATACGTATGTTTGTATGTATGTATATATGTATATATGTATGTATGTATATATGTATAGGTGTATATATGTATGTGTGTATGTATGTATGCATGTATGTATATATGTATGTAGGTATGTATATATGTATATATGTATGTATGTATGTATTTAGGTGTGTATGTATGTGTGCATGTATGTATGACTGTATATATGTATGCGTGTGTGCATTATGTGTTTATGTATGTATGTGTGTGTATGCATGTATATATGTATAAATGCATGTATGGCCATGTGTGCATACATATGTACATTGATATATATGCAAACATATTGACCTGTGTGTGTACGTATGCATATATAATTATACTTATGTGAATCCGTGTTATTGTGTATACATATTTGTGTGTATACATGTATATATAAATGTAACCGAGACGTGTGCAAACCGTACTTTTGTATGTAAGAGTATCTGTGTATAACTATTTCAGACATGAGTAGACATACATAAATACATACATTCATACATACATGTATACATACATACATACATACATACATACATACATACATACATACATACATACATACGTACGTACATACATACACAGACGTACACACGGACACACGTACACACGTACACACGGACACACGTACACACTTATATCCATGGCAATAGAGAGAAGAGCAATGTTAGTAATATGATGCAATTTAATGTCAAATGATTGAAGAATCCAATATTTTATCTGAGATGTGCAAGTTGGTGAAATTCTAATAGACTGGTCACAAATTCATAAGCTATTGCAGACGTCTACTTTTCCTCAAGGGCAGAACATTGATTTTTTTTTGTTACTTTGTGCAATTTCGCTAACAGCAAAAATATATTCACTTTGTTTCTAGGAGTATAACTTGCGAAAATAGAAGTAGCATCCATAGAAGTGACGGATATTAATCTCTCTTTCGCTTCACGCAACCGAATTTGGTTTTGAATCTAGTTTTTATGAATACACCCAATCTTCAGGTTATTTAATTTTAATAAAGAATACCTAAAATTCTCCGCGAACTTTGTATCAATGTGTTCAATATACATACATACATACATACACACACTAACACATATATATATATTTATGCTCATATACATTATATATGTATATATGTATATATATATATATGTATAAATAAATATATATGTGTATGTGTGTATATACGTATATATGCATATATATATATATATATATTATATATATATATATATATATGGATGTACATACACACATACATATATGCATATATATATATATATATAGGTACATATACATATGTATGCATATTTGTATATATATATATATATATATGGATGTATATACACACATACATATATACGTACATATATATGTATGTAATATACATACATACATGCATATATATATATATATATATATATATATATATATATATACACGTTTGTATCGATAATTTCAAATTGAATTCTCTAGCTGAAGTGATAATACTTTTCCGCATAACGTTTCACTTCACAAATATATATTTTTTAATCTTTCAGTTCTTAGATGAAGAATGGATAATTCTTATGATATTTACCGATGGGAATCAGTTTCCGAAATTTTCGCTATTTTCTATTTTCGTGTATGGTGTATAATTTTACACTGTTTGCATTTTCTGAATCGACCTCAAACAATGCACCATTGTACTGAAAAGAGTTCTTGCTTTAATATTGTTATGCATGATTTCAGGAAACAAACTGCTGACTTCAAGAAATTTCTCACTGACCTTATTTTCTATTCCTTTCATATTTTGTCACTAGTTCCATGGGTTTCGCTTCTGTTTATTGAGTTACATGTAAAGCTATAAGGAAATTCTTCTTGCGAGGCCTCGTGTGTGCGAAGAGAACTATTTAACAACGCAGAAATATATTCAAAGAACACTGGGTAGTTAGACACAAATATATGTATACCATAGCATATGTAATGAGGTCGCAACTTATGATCATTTTCTGTGTTTCCTAATAAAGTTTCGTGTCGTATTTTCAATAACATTTGCAATTTGCTTGAGATTCTGCAAAATGACATGTAACTTCATAGTATCACAAATCTGACATTCATTTTCTTAACATCCGTTTCGGATATGATTGCTAAGCCCTTGTGTTATCCAGCCGCCTGAGCCAGCCTCTGATTTTATGATACAATACTGTTTTAAAACGATGTGAATCAAGATTCTCCCCCACAAAAGTCATGCTAATTTATGTTCCAAACACCAGCTTAAAACCACAAGTTTGTTTTACTAGTTTCTTCACTATTTTCAAAATTATTTAAAACAAAAGAGCGAATTTCAAAAGAAATATGGCAATAGGAGCGTTGGAGATCCATGGGTATATCCAGAACCATGAGAGCACATGTATTTTCTTAACTTTATTTCCGGATACAGCTGCAATGATGTGATATTGTTCTCATGTGGAGGCGCAATGGCCCAGTAGTTAGGGCAGCGGACTCGCGGTCGTAGGATCGCGGTTTCGATTCCCAGACCGGGCGTTGTGAGTGTTTATTGAGCGAAAACACCTAAAGCTCCACGAGGCTCCGGCAGGGGATGGTGGTGATCCCTGCTGTACTCTTTCACCACAACTTTCTCTCACTCTTACTTCCTGTTTCTGTTGTACCTGTATTTCAAAAGGCCGGCCTTGTCACTCTTTGTGTCACGCTGAATATCCCCGAGAACTACATTAAGGGTACATGTGTCTGTGGAGTGCTCAGCCACTTACACGTTAATTTCACGAGCAGGCTGTTCCGTTGATTCGGATCAACCGGAACCCTCGTCATCGTAACCGTCGGAGTGCTTCCATTCCATTCCATTGTTCTCATAATTATACGCGAAACGTAGCAAGGTGACGTTGAAGAGTGTAAGTTAAAAAGTTTGAGAACTTCTGTGGTCAAAATTACGTGACACGAATTTGACACTTGTAGTGTTCATGAAAAGAAGACTTACAAAGTCAGAACGCCATAACACCTTTCTATTCGATTTTTTTTATTGTGCTGGCAGTTACTGTTGTTTTTGAACCACTGATCAGCTCTGAATGAGTAGACTTGTGATCAGAAGCATTCTACTAGTACCAATTTGAAGAGTTTCATCCATAACACTCTATAAGTTTAAGTAATCCAGAATACATTTTCTTTTTAAAAACGTTAAGGTATTATTTGATGGAGAACTGGCTTCTATTTCTGCCACGTAGAGGAGTTACAGGTTCGTATAATAACGGCATTTTATTGGTTTTGGAAGTGTAACGGCAAACGTATAAGTGAATTAAGATTTTATAAGTAGCAGTGTACATGTATAAATGAATCAATCCCGAATGAGTAAAACTAGACTTGGGTGTTTTGAAGTCAGAACTAAGAGATAAAAACTTAATAAGTTAAGGGTGGGGTTTATGTGATTGTATCTCACTGTTATCGATTAAAAGATACGAAGACATAGCATTAAAAGAAACATTAGATCTTATGTCTTGATAATTCGGTGGTAGAAGAAACTGACATCATATAAGCACAGCTGTTATCGCTCCTGGAAGAACACAAAAGATTGATTTTTATTTCATGTCATTTTTCACTCCTATCTTTGATGCACACACGCACAGACACATTCATATTTAAAATTACACACACACACACACACACACACACACACACACACACACACACACACACATCTCTCTCTCTCTATATATATATATATATATAAATGTATATCTATATGAATACGTATATATATACATATATATATATATAAATGCACACGCGCACACACATACCTATATACAGGCACATATATATATGCATATACAATATGCACATATACGTGTACACACATACATATATACCCTTCCCTATAGATATATATATGCATGTGTGTTTGCACGTGTGTGTGTGTGTGTGTAGGTAACAAAAGAATTCTAAAATTTAGTTTGTCTGGTTGTGTCTATACATGGTTTTTAAATTAAATTTCGACATAAAATGATAATCAATGTTTATTGATATAATGATGTCAATAGAATGAAATATACAAAACACAAAATCGCGCACACACACACACCACACACACACACGCAAACACACACACACACACACACACACATACACACACACACACACACACACAGACAAGACAAAATAAAAATGGCAAAAATCAAGTTGACTGAAAATCTGGAATTAGTGTTTCATATAGTTTGATGTGTCATTACCTGTTAGCGGAGATCGATAGAAAAAAATTATAACAAGATGATTAAACAATAATTAAATAAAAAATCAAAATCAACAGAGACTAGTGTTACAGCTGTCGCCGTTCAATATCTGAAGTTTGTCGGTACGAAAGTCTGCAACAAACATGGTGCTGTTATTGTTTAACTAAAGCCGAACCTTGACACAGAAGACATATAAACAACAGTATAAATGCCGACCATTTTTAAAAAGAGCATTAGCACCTAGTTTAAGGAAAAATAAATAAGAATAGTTTAGACATCTATATAAGCGCCTTCGCTGCTCATATGCCGTCTTCGTAGTTCAGATATCACTGTAGTAAAGAGAGCATGTGATATTAGTTAATTATAATTACTCGAACAGCCAGGCAGTTAATTAATTTACAGAAATACAATACTAACAGTTTGACATTGTTTTCTGCGATACACCAAACTATTATATAACTATTATATAACGAAGATTTTAACAAAATTCCTTTACTTTCTTCGTTCGACTCCATTCTTTTCATTTATTCATATAAAAAAACACACAATTTTCCACACACGAACACGGGGTTCTGCCCTTGGCATGTAACTTCAACCGTGTTTACTGACGTGAATTTGCTACCCAGGTATCGATTAACCGAATATCCATCTAGGATAATTCATTCCATCTACTTATATATATTAATATATATTCATATATATATATATATATATATATATATATATATAGATATATATAATATTAGAGAGTCATCCACTTATGGATAACTCTAGTGCTAAAAATAGCTCCGAAGCAACCACAGAAGATCCGTTTCCAACTAGAATCAACACACATTTAACTGAAGAAAGTGAAATACAACGATAAAATAGATTGACTCTATACAATTGTTCATTACTATGCAATATGTAGTTTTACTTACACTGCTCTATAAATCTCGGTAGAGTTTGTCAGAAATGCAATTAATTAGATCGATTTCGGCGTCAGAAACACGAGCGGTCCAACCAATACCATTTTTAGTTATGTCTCAAATTCCGCGCCAAAAGCATCCTAGACTCCATTGGAAACGTATGCCGCATCAAATTAAAATATTGACTGCCGCGTAGTTAAATT
Organism: Octopus sinensis; assembly: GCF_006345805.1. Taxonomy (NCBI): domain Eukaryota; kingdom Metazoa; phylum Mollusca; class Cephalopoda; order Octopoda; family Octopodidae; genus Octopus; species Octopus sinensis. The sequence goes on from NC_043008.1 coordinate 60,072,915, forward strand.
ATATAAATTATAAATGAGGGTGAAAATCGATATAATTTAATAATACCGTCAATTTAACACCAAGTGCTTAGCACAAAAAACTACGGAGAAATACAAAATTTATAATTTATAAATTTAACTACGCGGCAGTCAATATTTTATTTGATGCGGCATACGTTTTCCAATGGAGTCTAGGCATGCTTTTGGCGCGGATTTGAGACTCACTAAAAAATGTAATTGGTTGGACCGCTCGTGTTTCTGACGCCCGAATCGATCTAATTAATTGCATTTCTGACAAACTCTACCGAAGATTTATAGATGCAAGTGTAAGTAAAACTACATATGCATTAGTATGAACAATGTATAGAGTCAATCTATTTTATTCGTTGTATTTCACTTTCCTCAGTTAAATGTGTGTTGATTCTAGTTGGAAACGGATCTTCTGTGGTTGCTTCGGAGCTATTTTTAGCACTAGAGTTATCCACATAGTGGATGACTCTCTAATAATTTATGTATAAATTTGTATTTCCTCGGTAGTTTTTGTTGCTAAGCCACTTTGGTGTTAAATGACGGTATTAAAATTAATATCGATTTTTCACCCATCATTTAAAATTTTATATATATATATATACATATATAGTGTATATACATATATATACATATACATATATATATAAATATATACGCAAATATATTTGCATACACACACACACACACACAATATATATATATACATAATATATATATATATATATATATATAATATATAATATAGATAGATATATAGATAGACAGATATGTGTGTGTATAATAGTATATACGTTTATACATACATGTACATATATCTATATAATATATATATCATATATATATATATAGATATATATATATATGCATATATATATATGCATACATAAATATGCAATATATATATACATATGTATATATATCTACATACATACGCACATTCACACGCTCACGATACACACACACACTATGTCTAAATTAAT
>NC_043008.1:60078903-60083903 GCF_006345805.1 Octopus sinensis
GATTTACCTTATTGTTTGCTAGGAGTAAGATCACTATGTTTGCCATATCAAATACGTTTTATTATGGAACTTGTTTGGTTACATTATGAATACGCACAGAAGATACTTCTTGTGACGTGTCACTGAATTGAAAGTGTCTATCTATATTAAATTTGTACCAATCTCTTTGAGCCATGTTGGTATTTGGGTGCTGATACTGAGTGAGAGATAAGTGCATGCCATCAAAGTGACACTGGGGTAGGAATTTACGACGCCCCATATACCCATCATGACTACCAGTCTGATAAAGTACACTAGACTAACGCATTACAATCACATGTGGGCGACTGATTTAAAACGCTAAGTATTTGAAATGCATTTTCACCAGAGACACTTGAGAAGTTTTGGAAGTTTATCTATACAGCATTCATTCTAATTTGTTTACGAACATATTAAAATATCTATGAGAAACAGCATCAAATGTGTGATGAAGAAAAACAAAAACGAATGTGAAGAGGATTACAAAAAGAGCATAATCAAATATTCAATGCAGAAAATCTCACATTTAAAAAAAATTAGTTCAGCATTTTTCTAACAACAATGGCACAGGTATGAGTGATTCACTAATTTACTAAGCAATAACATTACAAAAAAGCAATGGTACCCTCATGCACACAAGCTTTGTGACATGAAAATAATGTTAGAAATGAAAGTGGAGCACCATTGTCATCTTTTACATGTACAATTTTCAGGAGCAACATTAAATAAGTTACACATTGATAAAAGAAAGACCACGTGGCAGCATTACGTTACAAATGACATTACTGGACAGGAAATTAAGAAAAAACGGTAGTATACTGTTGGATGAATTTCAAAGTAACATATAACACTATCTATAGATTTTTAATACTTAACTGCTTCAGCATATACGTGAACCGTACGATGAATTATAAATAGAAATGTGTTGATCTTCCATTAAATTCCCTTTGTATGTCGAATCCTTTTACAGACGACAAAGAAGAATTGACCCCAACTGCAACATATACGGCAATTCGATATTGTCCTATATCATATGAAGTGGAGGCGTGTGGCTTAGCGGTCATAGTGTTGTATTTGTGATCGTCAGATTGTGGTTTCGATTCCTGGAACGGGTGACGCATTGTGTTTTTCAGCCAAATACTTCATTTCACGTTGCTCCTGTCCACTCAGCTGGCACAAATGAGTACTCCTACGACGGAGCGGCGTCCTGTCCAAGGGGGAATATATACGCCATGAAGCTGGGAAACCGGTCCTTATGCGTCGCTATGACTCAAGAAGGTAACTTTACCCTTACTTTTATATATGAGGAATACAGAATTGCCCATAATATAAAGGAGGAATACTCGTGTTCAGTATATTTAAAATAATGTAAACCATGCCATGCTTATAGGCTTACAGTGTAGAAAGAGAGGCGCATTCAGAGACACGTACACGCATATATATACACCTGTAATGTTATGTGTCTGTGCTCAATTTCAATACTGAATTGTTGTTTACAAATGGATAATGTACAAACATCACTTAAATGCTTACATGCTTATATAGTTGTTATAGTTATATTCATATATATATATATATATATATATATATATACATGTTTCTAGCTAGGTATATGTAGCTATTTATATATTATCTAGATTAGGAAACATACATGTATTTATATAATTCACACGCACACAAAAACATAAATAAACGCATCACACTCAACAACACGCGCATACAAGTTATACAGACATATATACACATATATATGAATTCCTACATAAAAACATACATGTATACATACATACGATCAAGCGATATAGCACCTGCAAAACTCATGATTTTCATTCAAAAAAGAATATAAATTAATAAAAAAATTCTTTGTTGTATTGAAATTTGAAATGAATATATGCTTATTCACATCCCAAATAATCAATATACTTCTGCTATACTTCTGATATCTCTGTAAACGGGCTTATTGTATTTTTTTCTGTTTTCATTGGAAACTTCAATGTGCACATTTCTTTCTGCAATAATTATGATTCCTTTCTTTTAGAATTTCTGGACTCGTGCGCTTCCTTACAACAGTCTTCATCACTTTCAAGAAGTCTAATTTAATCATGGAGAACGAAATTTGTTTCCTGTCCTTCAATACAGTAAGTCCTCTCCATACTGTGGAAACTGGGCCGATGCAAAGTATGATATCGGTTTCAGATTTTGGCGCAAGCTCAGCAATTTCAGGGGAGGGTTTAAGTCGATACATCGGCCACCGCCCCCAGTGCCCAACTGGTACTTATTTTATCGATCTCAAAATGAAGAAAGGGAAAGACTTCCTTGGAGGAATTGAAACTCAGAATGTTCAGATGGACACATTTTGCTCGGTGTATTAGCGATTCTGCCAGCTCGCTGTCTTAATACTGAGTATGATATTGGCAGATAAATATCTGCTGAAAGTTAGGAATACTTGAGTAGAGCTTACTGGGTATTTACCCAGTAACTGAGTGGTCTGTACAAATGATGAGATAGGTGGTATTGAAGAGATAAGCGTAACCGTTTAGTTCTTAACCAAAGAACTAAACTCATGTCCAAAATTCCATCATAAAGTTTTCATTGACTAGATTGGGAAAATAATTATGCATATAATACTGGTTACTGAAGCTCCGGGAAAATTGTGCTGTTTTATAAACGGTGCGAAGTACATTCATACAACTCCTTTCTTTAGAAATCCTTCAATGATATTTTCGTCAGAAAGAATGGCTCATTCTTGGCAACACAAACTCAGATCTTGATGATTCTATTTTCAGCTATGCTCCTTCAAGCTAACAACAATCTTCCTTAGATGGATTATATGCAGAGATGCAGAAAAACAAAAGGAATTGTATCCCTTTCTTCTCTCATTAATGATTCCTATTTTAAGTGGAGCACTCGAGCAATAAGCAAGAAAGCCCGGATTTTCCAAATGCATTCTAACTGTGCGTCCCAATGCATTTATTTGACTGCTTGTCGTAAAATAAAAATCTCCGATACAGAAATGATGTTTTCATTTGCGACAAATAGATAGCAGGTTAGTTAATCTTCTCATACTGATACAAATTAATGTGATTTAATTTCCTCTGGATGTCTTGGTTGGCTTTTGCAGTATTTTCATTGTTTTTCGTCTGTGCCTAAAACTGATCAAAGGTGTCCGAACTTTCGTTTGTCTAGCTTTAGTCCAGAAAAATACAGCAACAAAAGGAAAAGAAAAATTCGCATCTAGTTCTTGAATCTCTTGTCCATCCTTCCATTTCTAAAATGGTATTGTGTCAAATAAAAGAAATGTTGATTACTGGTTACTGTTTTTGTTATTAAGCCATTAATTTTTCAATGTTTGAGTAAGACGTATTCTAGCTGTAATTACCTTATCCTTGTATTTCAGACAGAAAAAAATGTCGTCCAGCAGTCATTCATTTTTGAGCGAGTTGGATGTGTTTTTGGAGGATATTTTTCTGCGATTTCTTACAGATATATTTTGGATGAAATTTTCTATGCATGACGGTGGTTAAGGCAAATTTCAGATTCATTTTAAATGTCCTGAAGCTATGGACATCACCAAGAAATGAACGAAATATTCCCTTCGTAAAACGTGACAAATGCTTCACTTCCATTAGTGGAAATCATCCATCTTACAGCAGGAAAACAAGTAGTGAACACGGACTAACTAATTATATAGAAGGATAAATAAATAACAACAAACTTTAGTGTTAAATCCGATATAAAGGGACAAAGTTGAGGTGAAGGAACGAAAATGGTAATAAAAGAATATAATGAGAAACTGAACACTTTTAAACATTTCAAAATTACTTCCACATGACACTTACAGCAATTTTGCTGCAACTCATGGCACAAACACGCATCTGCACACATATATGTGCACACACACACATAAACATGTAAACTTATATATGTGTGTATGTATGTATGAATGTATCAGCCTACAGCTTATGACGATTAGGATTATGCTTATATGCATCCGTATATGCAGGTGCATATATATATATATATCAGTCTGAATATGCGTATTATCTCTCCATATATACATATATACATACGTATGTATATATATATATAATATATATATATATATACAAAGCAGACATGCATCTGTTCATATTCATAGATATATATACATACTTATCCGTATATATATATTAATGTATTAATGTATATTATAAAAAATATTTGCGCTTAAACACTAAACTCGTTCTCTCCCTCTTTCTCTATACATACAAATATGCATATATATATATATATATATATTATATATATATATATGCATATACATATATGCATATATATACATATACAAACATATATATATATATATATATATATATACATACTTACGCATACATATATGCATATATATGTATGTATGTATATATATGCGTATGCATATACAATACCGTGAATATAAGATATATATCCAATACATATGCAATTTTACCTCAGATATAAACTCACAGCGAAATCCCCCCCACATATATATATATACTCACAGACGCTCACACTTCATATATAATGGCGCATGCTCTCACGTTCTCTTACATACATATTTACATTAATTCATGCACAACACATTATCTAGAATTACATTCCATAGTAATCGAATCCAATGTACAAACCTAATGGCCAGCACATTTCAAACTAACGAATTTCGTGTGGAATATTTATTTAGGTATATAACTAATGATTTGTATATTCATCGCGAAATGTAATAAAGAAATTCCTAGGCGAATTTTATTTCTTTATCTTCATCTGTTTTTTTTTTCACAACTAATAAAATCTTTCTCGTGTTACCGGCTACGCTTTCAGTAATTTTATCCGTGACAAATCGCACACATACAGAGATACATATGCATGCAAGGAAACAAGTATAGGTATGCTTATAAATATATATATATATATATATAATATATATATATATAATATATATATATATATATATATAATATCAATATATA
>NC_043008.1:60088903-60131403 GCF_006345805.1 Octopus sinensis
AACATATTATTAGATGAAGTAACACGAGAGTGCTACAAAGCAATACTTTATAACCGCCGGCGAAAATGCAAGATTGAAGCTATTCATTTTCTTAAAGCAATTACAGTTTAAATATAGAGTTCTAATGGAATCCATGGTTAAAATGAATCCATACATAGATGTTTTACAGGAAGAATACTTTGTGTGTATGTGCGTGTGTTTACATATATGTATATATATGGGTATGTATGTATGCATGTATGGATATATCTATATATCTATATATCTATATATACATCCACATACATGTATATACATAAAGGGAAGTTTAATATATTTGTATGTATGTGCGTATATATAATATTATATATATATAGATATATACATGCATGCATGTATATATATGTACATGCATATATATGCATACATACGTCATACATAATGTATGTATTTAAGTGCATATATATATATACATATAAATATAAATTGTGAAAGAGAGAGTTACTGACAATGAATGAACTACATTCATAGACACACACACACACACCACACACACACACACATATATATATGTATATATATATATATATATATATATATATATTATATATATATATATATATATATATATATATATATATATCGACAGATATTAAACTGCACTTACAATCGTAATCTTAGAACACATACATGGCTGGACAGTTTATTTCTGTATTCTTCCTCAAGGAAATGGTGTTTAGAATGATTTTAAGAAACGTTTCATTATCGCGTGTCGGAACTCGTACTGTAAGTCTAAAGCAAGCAAGTTTCATTAAGATTAGTGTAGTGTGATACACCGATATCCTCTTAATCATTTATACTGCGTTTCGAGAGTAAATTACTGCTTTGGAGTCTATTCATCTAAAAATTACTCTAACCGTTCAGAAAACAAATTTAGTACAAATCGACAATAGTGAATAATGTAATATCCGGCAAGCCGTGGTAACTGGGATAGGAATGTGTTCGTAACAATTAATCTACAAAGCGGGTTAATTAGTTCATTCTATAAGAAACTCAGCATGTGTATTTGCTGTGAGGTGTGAATTAGTTAACATTACTGGCTCCTGCACTTTGTTTAAACGCCGAGAACATAAAAGAAGTAATTTTGTCTTAGTTGTAAGCTGCTCGCATCTTTAAGCAGTGATTTCAAGCGTAATATATGAACTATTTACAGCAAGTTTAGCCAGCATTACTTGAATGGAAAGCATCTAAGCTTAAGGCACAAACTTGTGTACGTAGCAGAATATAAGGCTTGAAAACTACGATGCATACCGTAAATCCTCGAGTATAATCTGCATTTTTTCCCAAAATGTAAAGGTCAAAATACCTAGTGCGTACTATATACGAGGTTACAAATGAAAATTTATATTCTAAGCAATGTCCGAGTCTCTATTTGCTCTCCGGCAATGTTTATTCAGACGTATTTTGTGATGTCGGTCGCGAAAATACCTTAAGCGAAGCCTGAAAGCAATGAAGTCATAAAAGAATCATCCATAACTTCCAGCAAGCAACATTTATTAAAATTAAAGTATTCCGAATACAGAATAACCTATAACAAAAACAATTTGCAAACATTTACATTCCCATATAGCAGTTGAGAACATCACCATTATTGTATTACGCATGCGCGGTAGCGTTTGTTCGATTAGGTGCTGCTGGCTTAATTACGCACAACTCAAGTTAGAGGAAGGGTGCCTATTATACACAAGGTTTAGGCTTTTCAGAGGTACATCCCCCTAAAAAAACCCTGCGTAATATACTCAAGGGCGGACTAAACTCGAGGATTTACGTTATTTAAGATTTCATCAATCGACAATCGAAACAAAACTTGTAGCTCAGAACTCATATGACACTAATCCACCGAACACTCGGTTCTATGATACAAACTTCCTGATTTAAAGTAATCCAACCTTCCATCGAACCTTCCAAACACTTACTTTATAAAAATAGATATTTAGTAAATTCTTCTCTATCTTCAGAATTAATTGTAACAAAATAAGCATGTGTCTATAAAATTTTGGAACAAGAGGTGAATATCTTATAAGTGTTTTGTTGTTGTAGTTTGCGATGCAGATAATTCAGCTTTGCTAATAGGGACCAGATAAGATGCGACTGGACTGAACCCTTATAAACTCTAGGGAGATGTGTTTTCCACATGCTTAATGTAATGATACCAGGAGGAAAATTATTGAAGCTTAAACTCTAAAATCCAAGTAACGGATCGTAGTTATTTACATTGTTTTTCAGCCTTTTCAAGCCTAGCCAGGTACGTGGGGCCCGGTTTCCCGGTTTCTATGGCGCATGTGTTCCCCCCAGCTGGACGGAACGCCAGTCCATCGCAGTGTTCCTGAAGAAACATGAAGAAAAAGTGAGAGAAAGTTGGAGCGAAAGAGTACAACAGGGGTCGCCACCACCCCTTGCCGGAGACGCGTGGAGCTTTAGGTGTTTTCGCTCAATAAACACACACACAATGCCCGGTCTGGGAATCGAAACCGCGATCTTCCGACTGCGAGTCCACTGCCCTAACCCCTAGGTCATTGCGCCTCCACAGTTATTTACATTTACAACCAATTTATTCAGCCTTTAGCTCTTAGCATTGACTGATTTAAACTTCTTTCCAGAATTCTAGAATACTTAGAGATAAATCTGCTTGCAAACCCTTTCAACTGCCATCACCTGGAGTCTTATTCAGGGAAATACTTATATGTCACCTCTGTTACACTCTCAAAATGGATCGAAACTCATTTAGAGACTTAGGACCCTTCATGTTTTTATTGGGTTGCCCGGAAAGTTCGTACCGATTTTTAAAAGAAAGAAAAAGGTCAATAAATATTTGTCATTACATTTTTAATCAGCCAAATATGAGCCATTTTGCTGCACAATGAGTCTCCATCTTTCCTTTAACTTGAAAATATCCTCTTTCCAGAATTCAAGTTGTTTCATCGCAACGTATTCATCAAGGTGTCTTTTTACGTCATCCAAGGAATTGAAATTGTTACCATTAAGACTATTCTGCAGAGACCTGAAGTGGAAATCCGAAGGAGCTATATCTGGTGAATATGGAGGGTGGGGGTAGCACAACCCAGCCGAGCTGCAGCAATTTTTGACTAATTTCCAAATCATCAAGTGCCGAAAATGAACTTTCTTATCTTCCATTTTAAAGGGTTACCGAATTAACATAGGTTATAGGAACATAAACCTTCTTCCATGAAAAGATAGCTTAAACTGTCCTCTAAATGGAGGTGTAGTGAAATCCTATTTTATGGACTCAACTATGTTCTAAAATAAGTCGAAAGGTAAGCTACTATAAATCGGCAAGAATTTTCCGAACAACCCAATATTTCATGTTTAGTTGAGTCTTAATATCTTTACCATGCTGTTCTTATTATCAACCCCGAGCAAGTCCTGCGATAAACGACTTATGATCAAATGCATTCAAACTGTAAATATACCGCCTTACTGTATATTAGAAACGGCATTATCAAACGTTTAAAACGCTTTGGTATGATTTACAAGAGATTTATACGTTATTTCTAGCCGATGAACTGACCATGCGGAGGACTCTCTCATTGTTGTTATTGTTGTTGTGCGACCTCCAAGTCACCCCTAATCGAGTAGACTTATGATTAAAGGTGTTTCAGTCATGATTAGTCCGTTTTATAGAAGTACGTAGGAATACATTACCTAATGCAAAAATTAACTACCTCCAGCCTCCTACGTACCTTCATTGCGTGAATAGGCATCATATATACACCCGCTTATATAGACAAAACCCTTTACAGAAATATGTATATATATAAGACGTTCGAGAATTTTATTTTGCTTAGTTTACCATGACTATATTGAACAGTAGAATTACAAAGCAATGCTTTATTTAATATTAATTCAATCATCAAAGATCAGCATACGATATTTCCGACCTTCCATATAGGAACTTAATCAATAGCGTCAGCTATTCCAAATATCAGGGGGCATTAATCAATTCATAAGCTTCCAAAGATCCAGCTCCTGCAATTTAACGATTCAGTGTTGCGAAACTGTATATGGAAGCGCACACGTGCTGAGAACCAATAAATGAGATGCCTGTGCTAACGAGAGATCCAAAAGGGTGAAAATTGTTATGTTTATTTGAATAACGATTTGATGAAAGAGCGAATTAATGAGTCCTTATTTCTCGGATATATTCTTGTTAGCAGAGCATTACTCAATTCCATGCTTTTAACACCAACATTTTCATAATCAATAAGAATAGAGATTCGATTAGAATACTAAACCATTGTTCTTTGTATGTTGTACTTTCTTGCAGCATAAATTCTCCCCAATTCTCTCTAAGGCTTACATTATTAGATAAAGGAAAGAACAAAAAAATTTTCCTCGATAGGAAAAACAGAACTATGTACGTTAGTAGTATTAGATTATTGATATGAAAACTGAATGCGCTTTTACAACGATGTGTGTGTATGTGTGTGAGTGAAGAGAGAAAACAAAGAGGGAGGGAGAGTGGGAGGGAGAGGGAGAGAGAAAGAGAGAGAGAGAGAAAAGGAGAGGGGAAAGAACCAGAATTCCGAACTCGAGGAATGGAAAATGGTAAAGGCGCGTGTCGGAAAAAATTAATGGATTATGAATCGTAGAGTTCAGTGAGTTGATTTGCTGTAAGGATTGAAAATTCATATATATATATATATATATATATATATAAATATGTGTATGTATGTGTGTGTGTGTGTGTGTGTGTGTGTGTGTATTTATGTTATGTATGTATGTATATTATCACAGGAAATACGTGCGGTGATGAAGAATTCAATACAAACTTGATTGACGTTTAGAATATGCAATGTGATATGCATATTTACTTGTGAAAGAGCCGACACTATTCTTCAAAGTCCGATTTGTATTTCCATACTTATTGTTAGCCTTTAATGCTCAACCGTCCAATGGTCTGTTCTACTATTTATAAAATACATTGTCTTATACTCCCATATTCATTAATAGCATAATTCTATTTTTATTCTTTTGATTAATAAAATGTATTCGTAATATAAACTAATACTAAAAATTGTCATACAACCGATCCATAGGTCGTAAATTGCCAATTTTGAAATATATTAAACCTGTACTAAAATATATTTCGGCCGTCTAGTGACATATATGGTTTATATATTATAAATCCTACCGATATTTTATGCAAATTTTTGCACAACTTCTAGTAATGACGTTGACCGAATCAAAGTATAAAAAATACATACATATGTTTCGATATACACGCAGGAGATATATTACACAATACTTGATAAACATTAGATTTATTCATTAGAAGCTTATTGTTCATTCGGCTGCTACTGAGAATTTCTCGCTATCTGCAGTCCTTGCATTGTTGTGATGTTTCTGATTACCGACTGAATGAAAGAACAGCGTCGAACGGAACGCACATATATATATACTGGTATTTCGCTCAGATATAACAATACCAATATCCTGGTGATAGGGCTTATTATACACATCCTCTTCAGAATGTTCTGAACTTCATTAACATGCAGCTTTTTCTACTATGAGATGTTATGTACTCATCGATGATTGCTTGAGTATCACCCTATAGCTTAATCAGATCTTCAAACATAAAAAAATAGAAACATGTTTGAAGTTCCGAAGACGCAGTAGGTTGATACTCAAGCATTCAACTATACGTGCCTTGTATCTAATAGTAGAAACAGGTGTAAGCTAATGAAGTCCATAACATAATTGTTTACTCCTTTGTCATTCTAATTTCTTATATATATACACACATATTATATATATATATGTGTGTGCTTGTATATATATATATATATATATATATATATATACACATGCATATATATATGTATGTATTTATCTCTCTCTATCTACCTACCTACCTATATATATATATATATATATATATTATATATATATATACATATCTATATATATATACACAATTTACTCTCTTACTTGTTTCAGTCATTTGACTGTGGCCATGCTGGAGTACCACCTTTAGTCGAGCAAATCGACCCCAGGACTTATTATTCTATCGGTCTGTTTGCCGAACCGCTAAGTCAGGGTGAGATAAACACACCAGCATCGGTTGTCAAGCGATGTTGGGGGAGGGGGGGCAAACACAGACACACAAGCATATACTCATACACATATACATATATACGACGGGCTTCTTTCAGTTTCCGTCTACCAAATCCACTCACAAGGCTTTGGTCGGCCCGAGGCTATAATAGAAGTCACTTGCCCATGGTGCCATGCAGTGTGACGGAACCCGGAACCATGTGTTTGGTAAGCAAGCTACTAACCACACAGCCACTCTTACGCCTATATATATGAATTATCGATTTATTGTGCTGAGGACGGGAATGAATTTGTATAATTCTAACCCAGAAACGCGTCGTCCACAATTAACCGAAGACTGATTTCATTATTTTCCTTGTTTTGCCTATGTGAGTTACAAATATTGTTGTCTGGAGTAATATCTGTAGTAAATAGAAATAAGCTGTCTTTGGCTGCTATTTCTAAATTTTCGGTATGTGGTGAAGCAACTTGTTGCTTAACCCTTAATTATATACATATATACATATATATAGTAGGTATTTAAAATAAAAATTAAAATTCATTTTATTTGGTGAGATGTAGGGGTCTACCATCTCTAAATTAAAATATATATATATATATATATATATATATATATAATATATATATATATATATATGAGAGAGACAGAGAGATTTAGAGATTTAGAGATTTAGAGTAAGCGAGAGAAAATTCTGTGTATTGTTATCTACATGTTAACATCTGCCGTTTCAAAAACGCTGTGTACTTTACAGCACTGTAACATTTGCATAAACATAATTTCATACTTCTTTGCGATCAGTAATTTATGAAATGCGAAAATACGTTATTAATAAATTCAAGAATCTCATATGAGTGTTATTTCTGATTTCACTAATGCAACATGTTTCGCTGCATATATTATCATATTTCTTAAAATATGGCGTTTTATGATGAATTGGGATTATTAATATTTCGTGTTATCCCCAATTTTGGAATTGATTTCAGTTTATAATTCCTTATGACTCTGAGAGAATTAGCATCAAAGAAAAGTACGTTCTTTGATACGGTGTTTCTGCGTTCCACATTTTCAATCATCCTATTTTCTTGTTAGATATCTTAAATAATTTAAGAGGGTGTTAATTAAATGTTAGAAAACTAATTAGTTGTCAAAGCATAACCATGGCCTGAAACTAAGTTTCATTATCCAATTTGAGAAGGAACTCTGGAGAATAAATTACTCTTATAATAGAACAGTAATCTTCGACATTGTGTTGGACTCATAGATAAGGTATTTCTTAACAAAATGACCAGTCACACAAATAATCTATATCAGTGAGTCATATTTCATAGCCATTCGCATATCGAATCATTTTGCATGAATTTCTATTTAGTCTTCACTTATTAAATATATATATTCAAATTATTCCTACATTCAGTCATTTCTTGCATTCGTAGCTCTTGCCTGTTGTTGTTTATAACCACGTGATTCTTGATTAAACTAACTTTCTATCCAATATATCCCTGAAGCAATCATACTTACTTTTAGCCAGCCATATTATATTTACGTATAAATTATCTAACGAAACCTCATTTTTATTTTAAGGCAGTAGATTTTCATTTGAGAACTCATGGAGCCGGCTCGTTTCACTGCTGACTTGTTTAATCAATTGTTTGTCAGTAAAATGAGCTAGACGCATACCAACTATTGACAAGCGTTATAGAAGAATTTGTAAAATGTGAATGCATCCGTGTCAGTAATTAACCTTCGTCGTTACTATTTCACTTATGATACAATAATAATTTTCCGTTGGAATATTGGCATTACATATTTATATTTCGTTCTTCACTAAATGCAGAATTGTGCGTGACTCGCTCCAAGAAATTAATAGGGTTATATAATTCTAGGTATTTTTTTCATGGTTGAACTGCTTTATTAAGAAACTAATTTATAAATAGCCTATCAGAAGCACTCAATACAAATATCTGGTATTTATTCGAGCAGAACTGTCCATGACATCGCAGAAATAATAGACATATATATATATATAATATATATATATATATATATATATATGTAAGTATGTATGTATGTATGTATGTATCTCTCTCTCTCTCTCTCTATCTATATATATATATGTATATATATACGCGCACAAACACATATTTATATACGCACACACATGGATACATAGACACACGCACATACACACTTCTCTTCCAGTTTTGTTTTTGCTAAAGATGTTTATTGAAATCCGACATATTGTATATAAGGCAAAAGTGTTAACAGTTGAGTTTGTTTTGCTGTACTCTCTAAATTGTTTTGCTATATTCTCTAAATTGTACGATAATGGTTCTCTAATGACTCTAATTCGCAATGTTACACATAAATTATTCTAACAATACTATAGTACATAATACGTACATATATACATACATAAATATAAACACACACGCACAAAAGCACGCGCGCACACACACATATATATAAATCTGTCACTCACACACATACGTTTCGACTTTTTCCATAAAATGTTATTTTTAAACCAATATCTACAAGCTATTATTTATAACGTTATTTACTTCCAATTGTACAGTTAAAAACAAATCATGTATATATGTGTGTGTGTGTGTGTGTCTGTCTGGATGGGCAAATTCCTGCATGGCGTTCAAATCTCGTACAGCAAAAGTGGCAAGCTACCCATCACTGGCAGATTACCAGTACAAACATCACCACTACACCAGTAACTGAACTTCAGTAAGCAGATGATGCGATGCCTGGTGCAACTTAATAAAAGAAGTGCGGAGAAATTTCTAATATTTTTTTCTGGCACTAATAAGAACATAGGTCAAACTCTGAGCAGATATAAAACAAATTGTTTGCATCATCACGCACTTTGCTTTAAAGAACCTGGCTCAGCCGTTTATACAAATACGTGGACAGGTAGGAAAAATCTGGAGTAGTTTCAGTGTCTTGGCAGTCGTGCATCAAAGCACGCTGATACTGAGTGGGGAAATTTAACACCAGATGATGTATTCACGGGCCGTCCTTGGTCGTCTAAGCAAACGAGTACATCATTATAATTTAAAGTAAACAAACGTATGGCGTATAAGGTATTTCTTCTCTCCAGTTATTCTCAGACCTAAGCCGGTCGGTCGGCGGGGAGTAAGTCTGAGTAGTATACGACGTTATCGACGAAGACCACGAGTGTGTGTGTCCGTGTTTTATCGACGAGTTCTGGAGCGAGTTCTCGGTATCGAGCACGAATGCGGCCGGTCGGTCAGCGGGGAGTAAGTCTGAGTAGTATACGACTTTATCGACGAAGACCACGAGTTAGATGCAACACACACACACACAAACACACGCATGCACCACGCAAGATCTGTTAGGAAGATTAAGATCATCCAGTGACAACAATCGGAGAAATATAAATGTTAGCGCACTCGACTAAGCTTGTATCGTTATATCATTCGCGTAGGAAGGCGGAGAGCTGGTAGAAACGTTAGCACGTCGGGCGAAATGCTTAGCGGTATTTCGTCTGCCGTTACGTTGTGAGTTCAAATTCCGCCGAGGTCGACTTTACCTTCCATCCTTTCGGCATCGCTAAATTAAGTACCAGTTACGCACTGGGGTCGATGTAATCGACATAATATCTATGTCTGTCCTTGTTTGTGCCTTCTATGTTTAGCCCCTTGTGGGTAATAAAGAAATAGGTATTTCGTCTGTCGTTACGTTCTGAGCTCAAATTCCGCCGAGGTCGACTTTGCCTTTCATCCTTTCGGGGGATCGATAAATAAAGTACCAATTACGCACTGGGGTCGATGTAATCGACATAATATCTATGTCTGTCCTTGTTTGTGCCTTCTATGTTTAGCCCCTTGTGGGTAATAAAGAAATAGGTATTTCGTCTGTCGTTACGTTCTGAGTTCAAATTCCGCCGAGGTCAACTTTGCCTTTCATCATTTCGGGGGGTCGATAAATAAAGTACCAGTTTCGCACTGGAGTCGATGTAATCGACTTAATACGTTTCTCTATCCTTGTTTGTCCCCTCTATATTCAGCCCCTTGTGGGCAGTAAAGAAATATATATCATTCACGTAGGGAAGAGAATTATACGATATTTTCTGGGGAAGACATCCGTCGTGCTGATAGATGAATGACAGAAAGCGCGCGCAAGGCGGTGGCTTCAATTTTTATTTTGTACTCTACGAAAGTTCAAACTGCGCCTTTACCATGAAAATTAAACAAACCTACATTATCTTAAGTATTCTATAAAAAAATTTATCTACCATTATGATAGAGAAAGAGTGCTCTATATTTGTTGAGAATTCATTCAGTCAAATCTCGTTCTCTCTCTCTATATATATATATCTATCTATCTATCTTTATCTATATGCATATACAGGCAGAATTAAAATTTAGTTTGTTACTCTCACACAAACCCATACAATGGAACGACATAAACCGTTTTTCATGTTTTCAATTATTGTTTGGCTTCATTATTTAAAAAAAAAAATGCCAAAAAATAAAGAAAAGAGTAAAACGATATTGATGTTTTATTTATATTGTATTTCTGCAGGCAGCAGAAAGAGTCCATTTCTTTCTGAACACCTTACAAACTATTTACATCGATTTAACACTACCACAATGTTATCCACCGTTGCCAGCGTCAAACGACTCACTGACTACACAAAGATTTATATACCAAAGTAAGAAAAAGTACGTACGTATGCATGTATGTATGTACGTATATATAAACAGATGAAAAATATATAAACTAGTGAAGATTTTTATCTGTGACTATGCCTATGTGCAACAAGATGTATGAGTTTCTACGCATTGAGTGTGTGTGTCTGTGTAAGATAAACAATGTGATTGGAAGCGTGCGTGTGATAAAGCAAATGTGTCTAGCTATATAATTTGTATCGGATTGTTCCAACTTATGCTATCATACAATATTATGTGTATTTCTTGTCTACACACACACACACACACACACACACACACATAAACTGACTAATAGCGTATATATATATATATATATATATATATAATGACTAATTGCTTATATATATATGTATGTATGTATATATATATATATATGATGACTAATAGCGTATGTATATATGTATATATACATACATACATACATATATATATAATGATTAATAGCGTATATATATATACATATATATATATATATATATATATTGACTAATAGTGTTTATAAGAAATCTTGGCACCGAATATGCTATGGTGGCACGTAAAATGCCTCTTAAATGGGATTAATGTAGTATTTTATTAGAATGGATGCATGGAATCTTAGTATTCCGAAATACTATAAAAGTCGAACAAGAATTTATCTCCAGTGTTCGAAAAGTCTCGAGGGTTGCTAGATAAGCAGTCTTTGTATTAGTAAAAATAAAAAAGTTCGATTTGACATGTAGCATAATGGATATAAAATGACAGGAAGAGTAAATTATTTATTAGGACAGCAATGAATGCTTTGTAGTTCGTAAGGAACTAAAACTATTTTACCATTTTTTTTTTCTTTCTTCCCACCCTCTATCTCTGATAAAGAATCACGAAATACACTCGGATGTTATATTTCCAGCAAACATTTGAAATCCAGCAAAATAATGAGTGTTAAAGGTTTCTATAGCTTTACATTATTTCTCTCGAATTGCACTTATCGTATTAACAATAGGAGTTGATGTGATGTGTGAGTTGTCAGACGGTCCAAGTCGACGGTAAACTTAGAGCTTCGCGAAGGAATAGACGATTTCGGTGTTTCTTCATAAACGAGACACTTAATGTACATAACAGAAAGATAAAAAAAAATTATTAGCTATTGTATGAGAGACGAAGAATTGTTAAAAACGAATTCTGAGCTATTTCTTTTTAAAATGTATTTATAACTTCTTTGTTTAATCTGCTAAAAGTTTGATGCATCAAACAATACACTTAGAGAAACGTCGATTTCCTAAGACCAATTATTCAAGAGATGGTTATGAAGTAAATTGCATCGACCGAGTGTAATAGTAATTTTATTCTTCCATTGTCTATAATCAGGCAAGATGATGTCCAATAAAGAAGATAAAAGAATATAATTCCTGTTAATCATATATCAAAATTCCGGTTCACATATCCTGTTAATTTTACGATATTTGTGGCAATATTCTATCAACATATCTTTCAAAGCTAATATTCTCTCTGGTCATCATTCCTTAAGAGACTAACGCAGGCATTGTAAGATTGGACATTCTAATGCGCCCTTAAAATATAGGTGTTCTACATGTCCACGTACCCTTAAAGCCCGAGCGTTGCTACAATTGTTCACGCCCTTAAAAATCGAGTGATTTTACATTCCTCGACATCCTTGAAGATTAAATGTTTTAAACTCTCATACGTCCTTAAAACACGAAGAATTTTACTCTCCCTTGTGCCCTTAAAACGAGGGGTTTTACATTCAAGTGCGTCTTTGAAACACAATGGGATTTAAATTCCCGTACCCCGATAAAACATACAGGCGTTAACATTCCCATGTGCCCTTAATATACGTTTTTACATTTCTATGCGCCCTTGAAATACAAGATGTTTTACATTATCATGCGTTCTTAATAAAGTGGGGTTATTTTCCCATGCACACTTAGGACATTTTCGGGATTCTCAGCCATTAGTCTTATTGCTTGAAGAAACTAAGGAGACAAGAATAAGTTATTTAAACCACTTGTCTGGTACCTTATTTTATCGGGACTGGAAATACAAAGTTTAAAGAAGATCTTGGCGACATTTGAACTTAGAACGTAAAAGTACAAAACTAAATGCCGTAATGCTTTTTTGTGCGATGCTATTATGAATCTGAGAATGAATCACATTGATTAAACATTTTTTTTACATAGAAATTTGCTGGATTTGTGCTCAAAATGTAACGTCAAAGGATCGAAATGCCGAAATAATTTTAGCGTATCAATCTCTCTAATGTCATGGCAACATCGGGGCTCGATAAATAATTGAGATTCTGTCTTTGTCTTAAAAAGATTGACTCTTATTACGAAAGCTTTATATAAATTATGGATCTGCTATTGCTTTGGTATAGAAATAGTTCCTGTAGTCGCCATACAGATATACGCGCACACACATATGATAGGGCAGCTGTTATGTTTACTGAAGGATGTGGGTTCGTCTTCAACAGGCAGCCTTCGAAAATTTCTATCCTAAAAAGCATTTAATCCAGTATTTATATGCTATTATTTATAGCTTTATTTGCTTCGAGAATCCTCGTTCGTAGAAATAATTATTTCACGTACTCGACGTTTCTAAATTCTTATAACATCAACGTTATACGCACATATGCGTGTATGTGTCTGTGAGGGTATATATATATATATATATATATATATATAATATATATATATATATATATATATATATATATGTATGTATATATATATATATATATATACATACATACATATTAAAATGTATGAGGTTACATGCTAAAGGCAAAACACAAAAGAAAATAAAACACAAAAAATAAATAAAATGACAGGCTAAGGTTACAAGTACTGTTATTTGCTTGGATGCAGCGAGAAGAGAAATAATTAATGTTTATAATCTTCCAGGCATTATCCGTCTTCGGATTCAGGGGGAAAGACGAAAGACCAGAAATGTTTGGAAAAGGAAGGAAGAATAAGGAAAAGAAAGATAAAACAACATCAATAATAGTTGCTACGTTGATCTTTCTCTCGCACTTTATACATACATACATACATACATACATATATGCATACATATAGAGGTAAGCATCACGTAGCTACTATCGTTAGTATAATTTTTTTCCTCATAGTTCTTCCTTTTCTATACATTTCTGTTGTTTCGTATGATGTAGTCGAAAACTTTGAAACCACGATCTCACGATCTTTAGTGCAATACCATAATCAGTAGGCCGTGTGTCACCCTCTCTTTGTCTCTCATACACATGTCTGTATGTATATGTTTATATATATATATATATATATATATATATATATATATATAATAGAAATATTAAAATTACTAAGTCTCTCTAAAAGAGATTACGGGGTTGATGTAACCGACATGCCCCCACCCCACGAAATTACTAGCCTTGTGCCAAAGTTTGAACTCTCTTCCAGTTTCCAAAAACCAGATCCACTCACAAGGCTTTGGTCGGCCCGATGCTATAGTAGGAGTCACTTGCCGAAGGTGCCACGCAGTGGGACTGAACCTGGAACTATGTGGTTGGTTAGCAAACTACTTACCACACATCCACTCGCGCGCCTGGGGCATGTCGGTTACATCAACCCCAGTGCGCAACTGGTACTTAGTTTATCATCCTCGAAGTGAATGAAAGGCAAAGTCGATCTCAGCGGAATTCGAACTCAGAACGTAAAGACAGACAAAATACTGCAAAGCATTTAATTCGTTGCGGTAACGATTCTGCTGGTTCGTCACTCATTGTGTAATTATATATTCTTTTCTACTCTAGGCACAAGACTCGAAGCTTTTGGAGAGGGAGCCAGTCAATTAGATTGATCACAGTATGCAACTGGTAAGCAAATTTACCGACTCCGAAACGATAAAAGGCAAAGTCGACCTCGGTGGAATTTGAACTAAGAACATAAAGACAGACGAAATGTCGCTAAGCATTTTGCCCGGCACGATAACGATTCTGCTGGCTCGTTGCCCTTGTGTAACTCTATATTAATAAACAGATAGGCAGATGCGTAGATAGAGAGTAACTAGTGAGAGGCTAGATTTATTTTTACAAAGAAGATATTACTAAATAATATTTATTACCGCTGTTTACGATGGAAGATACATTATCCGTCACGGAGACAGATGCAAAACCATTAAGTGGTTAACATTTTCTTTTCTTTATCTATTATTTATTTTTTGTCTGTGAATGAATAATGTAAATAGGAAAAAAATGAATCAATAAGGCATTTTAGTATGAATTCACTCCAATCTATGTAGTTTCGTTCGAAATTGTTTTTCCATTTTCTTTCACTAGCATTTACATAGTCTTTCACAAAATTCTTTATTCGATTGGCTTAATTTATTTACGGAATCACTGTCAAGGGTCGATCACAAAGGACTAAGAATATGAAGATATCTGAAGCAATTTAAAAGCTTATGGTAGATGAAAATATAAAGGAAAATAAAATAAAGGGAAGATAACAAAGATTTTGTAGACAATTATGATTTGTATGTTTTGATAGTTTCTAATATGGAGCAATTTCTTCACTGCAACTAATTATTATCTGTATGTTTATGTGTCTTATTTGTGTGCGTGCGTGGTGTGTGTGTTTAAGTGCGTACGTGTGAGTTTGTGTATGCGTGCGTGTATATGAGTAAAATTTCCTTTTTATCATTTGGAAGATGATTGTCTGTGTTTAAAGATGTGCATTGAAAGAATATGAGTACTCACAAATTTCGTTCCTAGATTTATTACTGCACATCGCAACGTAGCCAGCTCCCCACGAAGGAAGGTTACGTTTGTAGGCGTCGGGAGGAAACTTGGCATAGGTGGTGTTGAGGTCATTGCGTAAAGTGAACCTAGCACTGCAAAAGAAAGAAAAAAAATGTAATTACAAAGATTAAATATATAATCGATATGGTTGTTTACGTGTAAAAATCAATACACTATCATAATTTAAAATGAAAACAAACCCCATTAGTGACATAATTTAGAAGAGTATTGGAGAGGCAAAATGTTTCGATTACGGAACTATATGTTTTTGAATAATTAGATACATGCTGAGATCAAACATTTCGATGTCATGTTTACCTTCCTTTTTTCTGGGACCGATGAAATAAACTAAGAGTGGCGAGCGGGGTGTTGATTCAGTCGACTCTGCTTTTCATCATTGGATAAGGATGTATAAAATTATTCGACATCAATGTAATAGATATTGTTGTCTGCCTTACGTAAAAACCATGAAACAACTAAACTAGTTCTAACATAAGCACGAGTCATAAAATCTGGAGGGAAGCTTTGAGTCAATTAGTTCGTCTGTAATACTCAACTGGTAATACAGACTCGACGTCAGCAAGATTTGAACTTTGAATGTTTAGCTTTATAAGATGCATAAGCATATACAGCAAGGTTTTCTAAATTCTGAAATTCCACCGCTCTTGAAATACACTTAAATTAGCAAATGTTTATCGCCGTGTTTTTCTTGGTTCTTTTGACATAGTTGGTGAAATAAATCCAACACAAATTCCAGAGCTACGGCAAACACAAATATTATTTAGTGGTTGGTATGTGATATACGATAGTAGATGGTAATAAGTTGGATAACAGAATGTACTTAGGTTTTGAACTGTAAATCACTGAATGCAGGTTAATAAGAGAAATTTAGATGCAATTTTTGTTTATTCATACGTAAGATAATGTAGTTAGTACTCAACATAATATTCAGTAATGTGTCAAATTATGAAAACAAACTCCTTTGACACATCTTAGCTTTTCAAGTTAGGTTCTTTTGAAGTCCGGGAAATGATGACATGCACGTAACTGTATCTTTATATGTCAAAGTAATTCAATTCAGTTATATATATATTTTCTGATTAGTGAATATGTTAAACCGATATCTGTAGAAATAACAGGTAATTTATTTATTGCTGAAATCTTGTATTCATGTAATAACACGCTGTTATGATAAATATCAGAGGTCGACGAAACTAAGGCAAAGCTCCGGTTAGAAATCTGGTACAGTGTGCTTACATCTGATAAATAAAGAGTAATTACTAAATCTTAGGAATGAAGAACATTGTTCTAAGCCTTAATCAAGCAAACCTGAGAGAAATGCTTTCGACCTGCGACTATTACACCATTTCATTTTCAGAACCAAGCTGCATCTTTGCTATTGTATATTGCAAGCGATCATAATTTCATTTGCAGTTATTCCCGCATCGCACTTCGGACATTCTTTGTAGGTCTACTCAGTCACAAAAGCATCTTCTATGAATTCTTTCTAGGTTTACAAAATTGGTAGTAACACTTTCTAAGTGAGCCGCAAGATCAGATTAACACAATATGATTTGTGCTCGCAGGACGCAGTTGATGACCAAAAGCGTAGGTTCAAAGCAAATATCCGCCGTCTGTTGCTATGTGTCAGTAGCTTCTCTTAGACATTGTGTCAGAAGACCATTTCTCAAGCAAGATCTCCTACCACAGATATAGTGCATCATACTAAGTACTGGAATAACTAATGTATCTTTCCTCTTTCTAAAGCTGGCAGCTTATAACTTGAGCGTGATTTTGTGGGTATATTTAAACAAATATTACAGAACACGAACGTACACTAAACAATTTAAATTGATCAAAGCATTTAGTTGAGAGTTTTACTCTGTTATTTTTCTGTCAATTTTAGATCCCATCTAAGGCGGCGAACTGGCAGAATCGTAAGCACGCAGGACGAAATGCTTAGCCGTTATGTTCTGAGTTCAAATTCCGCTGAAGTCGACTTTGCCTTTCATCCTTTCGGGGTCGATAAATTAAGTACCAGTTGCGTACTGGAGTTTATCTAATCAACTAGCCCCCACCCTCAAACTCTCAGGCCATGTGCCTAGAGTAGAAAAGAATTTTAGAGCATATCTTTTACATTTCAGTGAATTGAATTCTTACTAGCGATTTTAGTAAAGTCCAGGAGGAAATTTAAATTCAAAATTGGAATCTATTGAATCCATAGTATTGTTTGTTCCAATGTGTTGCACATATCCTGTAGTTCTTTTGTTTTTGATAATAAACATAAGATCAATCCTAATCAAACAGATTGGCTAAGTAGTGAACATCTGTCTTTTTACAGACACGGTGTATCAAGAAATGCATTCCCAGTGTGGATTTCACTTTTGGAAGGAGACGCAGCGGCTTTCTCTAGCTGGTCAGATGAGAATGGTGTACATACGTTGCTAGTATGTACTTTTACTATTGTTTATCTCACTAATAAAGCACCATAAATAATACCAGTTCAAATTACTTCCCTTATTATCTCGTGACCAACCGTCATTTTGTTTATTGGTCATAGCCTACCGAGGACTACATTATCCAATGCATCCTTTATTTTTTTTAATGTCATTTCTAAAAAACCAACTCCATACAGAGACCGTTCTCGGCTCAAAAAGAATACATTTTTACAGCTGGCTGGAATTAATCAGAGATTTCAGTTTTTGACTATAGACACCGCACAGTACGTGGGAGAGATGCGAACATTCTTTTGTCAATTCGCCAGTTTTGAACCTCTATATCAATGTTTATCTTTCAGTGTATCTATGTGTATTTATTACAGCCAGCATCTAATCAATATATTTAGATCAAATGCACTGAATAATTGAAGACAAACCTCAAGACAAGTGTAGCGTCTTTGTAGCAAAAACAGCTGCACTTTTATAGAAATGATGTTTGAAAAAGAATAAAAACGAAGAATGAATTAAAGAAAAACAGTAAAAGAAAATTGTATGTAACAAATACAAAACTACAACTATAGATTGAACTCGTGTTCGTAATATTTGCAATTTATAAATTTAGTAGAGGGTCATATCTTCTAGTGTTTGATCAAACTGATATTTTCTTGGTGTGTATCATGAGTTCAGGCAAAAGAAACAAAGGAACAAAGAATCCAGAGAAAATGATAAATCAAATCTAATTTCCTTGAAAGTTTCCACAGAGATAAACCAAAAGGAAAGAAACAAAATCACAAGAAAAAGAAATCAAAAAAAGAAAAAAAATCTGTAATAAGGTGTAATAAGGTGATTAAGGTGGGGGTTGGGAGTTCGAGGTGATGAGATCCATGGCAACCATAAACTTTTTATTATAAAACTGGAATGGTACGACCATAGATTACAATGAATTTGCACAGTTTTCTCTCATAGAATTGATTCTGGAAATACATGAACTCTTATTTTTTTTTGTTTGGCTTTCTATATAAATGTGGCGGATTGAACGTGTGCGCTTGCATGTGTCTGAATATAGGCATACGTAGACACACATACACATACATTACATTTGGTTGCAAATGAGGTTTACTTAAGTGGCTCAAGGGCCGAGAGTTTCGTTCGTTTCAATTACCAATGCTCTCACACAAATGAATGTAAATATGTATGTACAAATACATTCATACTTATATATACATAAAAAAATATATTATACGAATGTCAGCATATGTATATATTTATATATGTTTATACTATTATGTATGAACATGTTGTTTCGATACTTATACATACATGCATATATATATATATACACATATATATGTAATATACATATATATATATACATACATATATACATATATGTAATATACATATATATATATACATATATATATATATGTAATATACATATATATATGTAATATATGTAATATATATATATATATGCAATATATGTAATATATATATATATATATACATATATATATGTAATATACATATATATATATATACACATATATATATGTAATATACACATATATATGTGTATATATATATATGTATATTACATATATATATATGTATATATATATATGTATATATGTATATATGTATATATATATATACATATATATATGTATATATATATATGCATGTATATGTAATATACATATATATATATATACATATATACATATACATATATATATGTAATATATATAATATATATATATATAATATATATATATATGCGTGTGTGTATATATACACGCATGTATTACATTGATACATACATACATATGTAATACATACACGTATGTACACACACACATATAAATATAATAAGCTGAGATTATTCCTTCACCGTAACTATTAATTTCAAAGTTCCTATGCTCACGCAAAGAGGGAAATTTACTGAAAGAGTATTTTTAGATGGGCATTTATCAGGTTTTTCAGAACAAATGCATGCAAGTGATTGGCGGTGAAAATATGGCAGTTGAGATGAATGTATGATGACATAAAATGCATTGCGTGTACATAAAAGATGAAACTAAGCATAGCAAAGACACCAGAGGGCGTAATTCTATATTACTTCAAGCTTACTTAATATCATGCGAATACTGCTGGTCAAAAGACATAGGAAGCTCTTTATATGTCTGTATCTATCTATCTATCTATCTATCTATCTATCTATCTATCTATCTATCTATCTATCTATCTCTCTATCTATCCATCCATCTCTCTATCTATCCATCCATCCATCTCTCTATCTATCCATTCATCTCTCTATCTATCCATCCATCTATCTATCTATCATCTATCTATCTATCTATCTATCTATCTATCTATCTATCTATCTATCTATCTATCTATCTATCTATCTATCTCTCTCTCTCTATCTATCTATCTATCTATCTATCTATCTAATATAGTTATATTTCTAACTATTGTACCAGTGAGTTCTCGTGGATTATGCTTCTCTGATGATGTCCTGTATACCGAAACATGTGTGACCGTAGTAGTCTACGCTTACAAATGTCAGTTTTCCATTAAAAGCAGGAAACTTATTTGGGGAATTCTTAATTTATTGAAGTATGTCCCCTTTTCTAAGTGAGTTGCCACGATTTTGATTACCTTTCCTTATATAAGAGGTGGTGTAGGCACATGTCCTTGTGGTTAGGGCAGTGGACTCGCGGGTTCGAATCTCAGACCGGGTGATGTATGTGTTTATGACCGAAACACCTAAGCTCCACGCTGCTCCGGCAGAAGGTAATGGCGAACTTCTGCTGACTCTTTCGCCACAGCTTTCTCTCACTCTTTCCTCCTGCATCTTGTAGCACACCTTAACCACTGCGCCATATGCCCGTGGGCATATGAAGTAGTGGTTAAAAACAAGATGAGCACAAATATCCGCCAATTGTAAATAATGTAAATAATCACCAGTATGTATATTAGGTGTTTGTGAGTATGGAAGTATGTTTTCGAAACAACTGAAACTACAGCCTTCGTAATATGATTTGAGGAACCGGAATTAGTATTGTCTTGGATCGTTTTATAGTAACATAAGCAGATCAAATGTATATAAGTGCTTGAATTCTTGACGCCGATGCTTAGCGTTAAGCGGTTGCAAGATAAAAATTTACATAAACACGAAGACTATCCTATCGCAGAGTTGCTTAGAAATTGATGGTACCGGCACATAACGCCGTGAAATATTATATACTTCATTAATATTACAGCCTTGCCAAGAAAAACAGGTTTCCAGCAGATTTCGGTATACAACCTCGACTACAAATTTCAAGTAATTTTCCAGTTTGTTGCAGAATCAATCCTTTAGAAAAAGATACCAAACATTAAAAACAAATTTCTTCTGAATGTCTATTCTAATTTTGATTAAGGAAACCTTGCCAGTTTGGCGTTGGATTGTGAATTCTAATGAAATTCTTCTTCAGGTAATTTTTTTCGCTGCTTACGTATAATGGTATTTTAATAGTGCAGAATTACCTATATGTAACTATATTGTGACTTATACCTATTAATGGTTTCATATTGTAACACAAGGCCAGTAATGTCAGGGAATGGGGATGGAGTATGCCGATTACATCGACTCGACTGCTCCAAATGGACGAAAGGCAAAGTTGACTTTGGCGGATTTGAACTCAGAACGTAAAGACGGACAAAATATCGCTAAGCATTTTGTCCGGAGTGTTAATAATTCTGTCAGCTCGCCACCTTCCTTGATTTCAAATTTTGGCACAAGGTCAGCAAATTCAGAGAAGGGGAGCAGTTAATCACATCGATCCCAGCGCTCAGCTGGTTCTTACTTATCGATCCCGAAAGGATGCAAGGCAAAGTTGACACAGGCGGCATTTGAACTCTGACAGTAAAGACGAACGAAATGCCGCTTGGAATCTTCCCTGGCGTTCTAAAGATTCTGCTAGCTTTTCTCCTTACTTATATTTAATATTAAAGAGGATATATAAGGCGGCGTGCTGGCAGAATCGTTAGCATGCAGCGGGAAATGCACGGAATTTCGTCCGTCTTTACGTTCTGAGTTCAAATTCTTCGATATCGACTTTGTCTCTTATCCTTTCTGGGTCGATAAATTAAGTACCAGTTGATCACTTAACCTCCTCCCGCGAAATTTCTGGTATTGTGCCAAAATTCGAAACCAATATCACGCTATATATACATACATACATATATATATATATATAAACACTTATACATATGGCTATATATATATAATTACTCACACACACATACGTATGAGTGTGTGTGTGTGTATAAGCGTTGGTCTATCGGGGTCTGCAGGTGGTGTTTAACCCCAATGGCAGTAAAACAAACTATAGAACAATAAAATATATACAACTTGATGTATATACACCTATGTCCATATCTTTATATGTGGTGTGTTCATACATGTATTAGTCTAAGCTCGTCTCAACGAAAGAGGGAGGACGGAGAAAAATATATAGGGGTTCTGAAAGAGAATAGAGTAAAAGAAAGAGTAGAGTGTATACGTCTTGGGAAGGATATGTAGTTAGATAGATAGGTGGTGTTTATGGAGGTCAGGTTAGTGATAATAAAAATCTTTAGTGCTATATATATTTGAGAATAAGAGAAATTGAATTTCAATAAATCATTTCTAAAGTGGATTTTTTTTCAGTCTTTAAGCCTGTTTGTTAGACATTTTCTTTATCTCTCTCCCTCTCTCTCTCTCTCTCCAGCTGTCTCTATGTCTTTGTCTCTTGATGATTTTATCTGTCTCTTCCTCCCTTCCCGTTCCAAATACTTTCTTTTGTAAGTATGTATGTATGTATGTATATATCGATCTATTTTGATCTATATTCTTGTGTGTGTGAAATTATATTTTTACATGTTTTTAGTGTACATTTTTGTAAACTCGCACGCACACACATATAATATAATATATATATATATATACATATATAATATATATATATATATATATATATATATATATAATATAATATATATATATCCATATCTCTATCTATCTATCTATCTATCTATATATATATATATATATAATATATATATACATATATATATATATAATATGTATACATGTATATATACACATACACATATATATATGCAAATAAACATACATATATATGCAAATATACCTATATATATGTATGTATATATATATATATGTGTATGTATATATACATACATGTATATATATATATATATATATATATATATATATATATATATACATACATATATATATATATATAAATCTCTCTCTCTCAATATATATATATATATATATATATATAAACACATATATGCAAATATAAAACTGACTGTATTTGTTTTCAGTCAATTCGTTTCTGAATAAATAGATATGAGCACAGAATAGACTCAACGTTTACTCAATGGAGTTGCTCTATTTCATGGAAACGTGTCATTGTGTACAGTAGAATGACAGACAGGGAGATGGATTGCTCGGATGCAATGTTTACTATGTTTTATCAATTCCTATCACTGCAAGAAAACGTTGTCAGGAAACGGTGTGTTATAAAGAAAAGGTAGAGATGGAAACCCGTAGAAGGTTGTCATATAAAAAAGTAGTGGACTCGTGTTTGCAACTTGAACGGATATTTTAATATTGTTAATAATATTGCTTTTTACCATCGATATTTTCAGTTGTTAAGGCGGTGAGCTGGCAGAAACGGTAGCACGCCGGGCGAAATGCTTAGCGATGTTTCGTCCGTCTATTTTCTGAGTTCAAATTCCGCCGACCTCGACTTTACCTTTCGGGCTCGATAAATTAAGTACCAGTTGCGTACTAGGGTCGATGTAATCGACTGGTCCCCTCCCCCAAAATTTCGGATCTTGTGTCTAGAATAGAAAAGGATTTTCTTTTTAAAAAAAACAGGCGGGGAGCTGGCAGAACCGTCAGCATGCCGGTCGAAATGCATAGCCGTATTTTGTCTGGCGTTACCTTCTGAGTTCAAATTCCGCCGACGTCGACTTTGACTTTCATTCTTTCGGGGTAGATAAATTAAGTACCAGTTACTCACTGGGGTCGATGTAATCGATTTAATTCGTTTGTCTGTCCTTATTTGTCCTCTCTGTGTTTAGCTCCTTGTGGGTAATAAATAAACATATATTTTCAGTTGTTAAGGCGGCGAGCTGGCAGAATCGTTAGCACGCCGGGCGAAATGCGTAGCCGTATTTCGTCTGTCGTTACGTTCCGAGTTCAAATTCCGTCGAGGTCGACTTTGCCTTTCCTTCTTTCGGGGTCGATAAATTAAGTACTAGTTACGCACTAGGGTCGATGTAATCGACTTAATCCGTATGTCTGTTCTTGTTTGTCTCATCTGTGTTTAGCCCCTTATGGGTAGTAAAGAAATAGATATTTTTCAGTTGTTCCATGAAAGTGAAGGAAGACACATGACATATTGAACGATGAATCAACGTGTAGTCTAGATCCAGCGACCAGAATTTACTGTATTACATGGCAATACGTTTGGGTAAATTTTTTAGGGTGTTTATACATTAGTTCGTATAGATGATCGCGTATAACGTAAATGCTGTTTAAAACAATTTACTTGATGAACAAAGCTGGGATACAATTCTCTCTACATCTCTCTCTCTATAAACACACACACGCACACGCGCACAGACATCCAAACTGAGGGAATGGATCAGATGAAATCCAGGCTACGTATGTTTCCCAGCCAGGAAACAAGCTGTCACTGAGTACGTCTTATAAACTACCGTTTTTTCCACTGTTTTCTTTAAGACTTCTTCGATGCGAAAGACCCTCACTTCGTTCCCCTCCCTTTTCAGCATTCCTTATTTCTTCGTACTTTTCTTCCGTCGTTGCAGCATAACTTCTATTTTGCATAGCCTAGTCTATTTCCTTCAGGCACTCTACCATTTCTTCCTCAGAAGGCACTTACACTGAGGGAGGGCAGCTTTCCATCTTTGACACAGAACAACTTAAACTTTCGCAACCCCTCACTCGAAACCCCTCCATTACTGAAGAGGAAAAATGTCGCAGAACCCCCACCCCTCCAAAAAAACACGTCTATCTCACACAAATCCAACGAAACAAATGAATCACAGTAAACCGGAAGCAAGCTTCTTTCTACATACGTACTCCTGCACCTGTATATATAATTTGTTTCAGCCAATTTACTGGACCATGCTGGATCACCGTCTTCAACGGCTGTCGAAAACATTGGCACCAGGACTTATTTCTTAAGCCTACTACTTATTCTATCGGTCTGTTTTTGTTTTGCCGAACCGCTAAGTTACAGAGACGTAAACACACCATTACTGGTTGTCAAGCGATGATGGGGGACAAACACAAACACAAAAACACACACATATCGATATACATGCATGTACACATAAACATTTATGACAGGCTTCTTTCAGTTTCCGACTACCAAACCCCGCAGTGGGACTGAACTCGGAACTATGTGGTTGGGAAGGAAGTTTTTTTACCACACTGTCACGCCTGATACACACACACGCATATATATATATATATATATATGGTTTCTTTTACTGATGAAGTGTGACCTATGGTAGACTAGCTTAATTTAATTTAATTAAGCTGGTCTATCATTAAAGACACTGAAACGATGCATCGTATAAAAGGTGAATTAGGGTAAATGTTTTTAAATTTTCACCTTATTTCCGAATTACACTACTTGGCGGTTGGAGTTCTGCTGCTCTTTCTGGTGGAACGAATGGCCTGTTTAGGCCATTCCTAATTGTTATATTTATACATATTAGTCTTTGACTATTTTCTCTTTTCCACTAGGCCGCTGGTAGCGATAATTTTTTACTGAATTTTTCTACCCTAAATTGATTAATTGATAATTTTCTGACTAATTCTGAGATTAATCGGCAGTTTATATTTGCTGCCGATAAGTTTGGCGCGAATGCGTTGGTCTTGAAAATTTTAAGACAGATATTCCCGAGGCATTGATACAGTCGCCTCGTGTATATCCGTCTCTCCCAGGTTTCTTTTACTGATGAAGTGTGACCTATGGTAGACTAGCTTAATTTAATTTAATTAAGCTGGTCTATCATTAAAGACACTGAAACGATGCATCGTATAAAAGATGAATTAGGGTAAATGTTTTTAAATTTTCACCTTATTTCCGAATTACACTACTTGGCGGTTGGAGTTCTGGCTGCTCTTTCTGGTGGACGAATGGCCTGTTTAGGCCATTCCTAAATTGTTATATATATATATATATATATATATATAGAGAGAGAGAGAGAGAGAGAGAAAGAGTGAGAGAAAATTGACAATCATTGTCACTTAGTTATGGTTGTTTGTTCCTTCTCAAGCCATGCCTGAGTCATACGGCTGGCTTCCCGGTTTCCTTGGCGCTGGTCCGTCGCAGATGAGCTGCAAGATGCGGGCGGAAAGAGTGAAAGTTGTGGCAAAAGAGTCAGCAGACGTTCGCCATTACCTTCTGCCGGAGCCGCGTGGAGCTTAAATGTTTCGCTCATAAACACATACATCGCCCGGTCTGAGATTCGAACCCGCGACCCTTCGACCGCGAGTCCGATGCTATAACGATTAGGCCATGTGCCTCCACACTTAGTTATGATAGTCATATAATATTTAGAAAGAGTTGTTAATGCTTAATCTTCTGAACGGATAGAACTTTTAACTTTTCAGAACTTTATAGAGAAAGCGCCAGAAGATATAAATTCGTTTAAGTGAGTTATCAGAGCAATATCTCGATGTAATTTTACCTTTAAAAGACTTTTAGTCATTCCATCTTTGATAAAATATGGATAATAAAATGATTCATATAATTTTAATCAAAGAACCAAGATAAATTTTATTCAATGTAGAGATATCAATTATACATTGCTCTTGATATTTTTCTGGAAAGTGAGTTAGTATTGAAGAGTTGCGGGGATTCTGTTTAAATGCTTTGATGACAGAGAGTCGATCATGGGCCGATTGATATTTAAATATTTTTATCTTTAATTCTGGATCTATCATTATTAATACCTGTATTGGCCG
The DNA here is from genome assembly GCF_006345805.1 of Octopus sinensis. Lineage (NCBI taxonomy): Eukaryota > Metazoa > Mollusca > Cephalopoda > Octopoda > Octopodidae > Octopus > Octopus sinensis. The sequence goes on from NC_043008.1 coordinate 60,115,998, forward strand.
TTGATAGTATTTTAGTCTTCCCGTATCACAGAGTACAATCTATAAACTGTAAAAAGTAACAATACTAAAATACAAACTTCATAGGCTTCAGAAACAAAATGTCTGTTGTCATTAATAGATTTGCAGTATGAATTGTCTACTTTCCTAGATGTATATAAAATTATATAAAACATGAAAGTGTTAATTCCATTTAAAAATTCATACGCAACATTGCTCTGAAACACCTTTGAAAAAGGAACATCTTTGCGAAAGGAAGCATAAACTACCGGATTAAATGTTTTTATCTATATGCACCTAAGTGAGCAGTCAAGAATCACGTGTGTATTATTCTTAAGCAGAATTCATTTAATTTCCATAATTTTTAATGCGTGACGAAATATTATTGAAGGTGTTTACTGCCTATTTCATTGTAAAGAATAATTTGTTCCGAATCTGGGTAAGATAAATAGATAAATAGATAGATAGACAAACGTATTTCAGATATATCAATATGACGTAGAGGTCAATAAGTTTAGTGGAATAATTTCTAACGTTTCGGTGTAGGGACTTTGGAGAGATTACTCTAGAGAATGGTTGGCGAAAATGACAAAAGAACACAGTAATAGATAAGTTAGATATTAGAAAGTGGAAATAGATAAGTAATTAAATGCAGGGCACGATAAATGTTGGTAGTAAGGCGTGAGTGTGGGGGTTAGTGACATTTGGTTATATTGGAAATTAGTAAGAGGCAAGTGCATTACCCAGCAGGGTATCATGTGTGGGCTAACCAACGGCGGGTACACAGACTTGAAGCTACAGAGAAAGAAAATGCACGGTACTCCAGATATATGGAGGGTGTGTGGCATAATTAAAGAAGTTAAGAGACCATTTCCAGGCTCGTAGGAGTCGAGGGTTCTAGTTAGAAAATGAGTCCCTGATCACGAGGTTGGTGGGCCTTCTTTGAAACGTGGTGTTAGAAACTCCAAAGATTGATAGATGAAATGTGTGGCGGTCCAGATCAGTTAACTACATGTTCCAGAATGCGACCAACATTATTTCAGCCATGCATGAGGTGTTCACGAATGTAATCACCCGGGATCGAACAAATTTAAGAGAACATATCCAGCTGTGATTGCACAGAGCTGAATGAGAGCAAAACGTGAATTTCATTAGTCAAATTGATCATATATTTTCTACAGTTTGATTTTGTGAATTTGCAACCGTTTATTGTGGGAGGAGATGTAACGGTATATATACTCTTTTACTTGTTTCCGTCATTTGACTGCGGCCATGCTGGAGCACCGCCTTTAATCGAGCAACTCGACCCCGGGACTTATTCTTTTGTAAGCCCAGTACTTATTCTATCGGTCTCTTTTGCCGAACCGCTAGGTAACGGGGACATAACACACCAGCATCGGTTGTCAAGCAATGCTAGGGGGACAAACACAGACACACAAACACAGACACGCATATATATATATATATATTATATATATATATATATATATATATATACATATATACAACGGGCTTCTTTCAGTTTCCGTCTACCAAATCCACTCACAAGGCTTTGGTCGGCCTGAGGCTATAGTAGAAGACACTTGCCCAAGGTGCCACGCAGTGGGACTGAACCCGGAACCATATGGTTGGTAGACAAGGTACTTACCACACAGCCACTCCTGCGCCTATATATATTTATAGAATATATTTCTGTGCGCATATGTACCCTTACCTAAATATAAAGCAAATAAACATAAGGCATAATTCAAAAATGACTTAGACAAAACGATTAGCTATTTAGACCGATTGGCGAATAACGAGTATTTGTAAAGCGTGTTTTTTTTACCACAAGGTCGTCCTCTGAAAACTCTGTATCTAAGGTACAAGTAAATTTGTTCAGCGGATTTAGCAGAAAGTTAGGATAAAACATAACACCAGATTTATTAATTATGTTTGCTTTACTGTCAATTTGTATCTAGTTATTCGAAAGTGAGGGCGCGTGGCTTAGTGGTTAGGGCATTCGGCTCATGATCGTAAGGTTGTGAGTTCGATTCCCGGCGACGCGTTGTGTCCTTGAGCAAGACACTTTATTTCACGTTGCTCCAGTCCACTCAGCTGGCAAAAATGAGTTGTATTTGTATTTCAAAGGGTCAGCCTTGTCACTCTCTGTGTCACGCTGATTATCCCCGAGAACTACGTTAAGTGTACACGTGTCTGTGGAATGCTCAGCCATTTGCACGTTAATTTCACGAGCAAGCTGTTCCGTTGATCGTATCAGCTGGGACCCTCGTCGTCGTAACCGGCGGAGTCTTTAAAGTTATTCGAAACTTACGCAAATCTGAGACCACACTTGAAGTAAATTAAAACCTGTCGAACCTACTCTTTACTCTCGCTTTTACTCTTTTACTTGTTTCAGTCATTTGACTGCCGCCATGCTGGAGCCACCGCCTTTAGTCGAGAAAATCGACCCCGGGACTTATTCTTTGTAAGCCCAGTACTTATTCTATCGGTCTTTTTTGCCGAACCGCTAAGTGACGGGGACATAAACACACCAGCATCGGTTGTCAAGCAATGCTAGGAGGACAAACACAGACACACAAACATGCACATTCACATATATACATATACATACATATATACGACAGGCGGCTTCTTTCAGTTTCCGTCTACCAAATCCACTCACAAGGCATTGGACGGCCCGGGGCTATAGCAGAAGACACATGCCCAAGTTGCCACGCAGTGAGACTGAACCCGGAACCATGTGGTTGGTAAACAAGCTACTTACCACATAGCCACTCCTGCACCTACGTGAGACTTACATCATTTTTTTCTTTATGTACTTCAATAATTCTCTATTTTCTATGTTTCCATTACGCTATTTTCTTTCAATTACATCAGTCAGTGTCGAGTTTCATAAACATGACGGATATTCTCAAATATGAAAATGAAAAACCTGACAGGCTTTTCTCAGTTACGCCATAATAAGTTGTGAAACGTATTAAAAATTGCCTATTTTCAAGAAGAAATTACCACAGATTTAATCTGAGGTAAAAAAATGTTTATGGCCTGTTGAATATTAGGAAAAGAAAGAATAACGTGAAATCATCTCTTCTTTCACATTGTTGAATATAATCCCATAAAACTATTATCACCTATAAAAGGATGGTAGTTGAATAGCTGGAGAATATTACGTGTTGGATACATTACGCTGAAATTGTTAGTTACGAAAATAGCCGTCAAAATATTTAAGTGTCAACAGATAGATGTTTAATAGTATTTAAAGTGTGTATAAACAACAATTGTACAAGATTTCTTTTTACATGGCCTGTCCAAATCTCATTTCTGTGCTGCATATATACATGTGAACATACATACATACATACGTTCATATACATATATACATGCATTCATGCTTACACGAATGCATACGTACATGCATGCATACATACATATATACATACATACACGTATATACATATTTAAACATACATATATTCAGATACATATACACTCAGATATACATATATGCTAAAATTCATCACTATATAAAGACATCACTGTCCCTTTATCTTTATTGTTTCCTATAAAAATCATCCCCTTGATTAAAAAGAGGAAAATATATTTAGAAAATAGATGTCAAAAGCTTTGTATTCAAACATTGAAAAAACGATTTCAATTTACGGTAACGACTTCTATATATCTGCAAACATTTATGCGTTATGAATTCGTGTTAAGAGGAGAGCGTCGAACAATTTTAAAGAAAAGTAGGTCGCAGTATTTAGATACTTCTCGAACAAAATATAATGGGAGAGTATTACCATATGCTTACTTTCATTCACACTATATACGCAGAAGGTTATTATAATATAAACAAGATATTTGAAATGTTATCTGACTTGTTGTCAGCCAGTCGCAACGTTAGTACCTACCTACTATCAACTTCATAAACTGACGACAAAAACGCTTTCTTTGTCTAATATGTTTTTCTTAACGCATCATTGATAAGGTGAAGCTAACAGCTGACGCACTGCCTTTAGTCTATACATCAAAATGCTTTTTACTTGCCGCAGATGTTAGCTTCCTTACGGCAAATTTCTACAACGATAACAACTGATGTGAAACATGTGACGTTACAAGAATCAATATTGAATCAAACCCTTTTACGGTGACAAATTTTAATATAAAAAGTATTGTAGTAACAAACTTTAAAATCTAACACAGAATTACTAAAATGAGTGGCTGTGTGGTAAGTAGCTTGCTAACCAACCACATGGTTCCGGATTCAGTCTCACCGCGTGGCACCTTGGGAAAGTGTCTTCTGCTATAGCCTCGGGCCGACCAAAGCCTTGTGAGTGGATTTGGTAGGCGGAAGCTGAAAGAAGCCTGTCGTATATATGTATATATATATATATAATATATATATATATATATATATATATATATATATATGTATGTGTGTGTATATGTTTGTGTGTCTGTGTTTGTCCTTGTAGCATTGCTTGACAACCGATGCTGGTATGTTTACGTCCCCGTCACTTAGCGGTTCAGCAAAAGAGACCGATAGAATAAGTACTGGGCTTACAAAGAATAAGTCCTGGGGGGTCGATTTGATCGACTAAAGGCGGTGCTCTAGCATGGCCGCAGTCAAATGACTGAAACAAGTAAAAGAGTAAACAGTAAAGAGTAATCATTATCACTACAAAAGCTGAGTATGAATCTCTATAAGATATTTTAGTTGAAGCAATTTAGTTCGATAACTTTCGGCTCTGTTAAATTTTTGTTTATGCTCCGTGCCTACAGAGATCCGTGATCATGGTCTCCCATACCCTTCCATTCACTCTCTCCACAACTTATCACGTTATTGAATCAATATTTCTGAAGCCAGCTGGTAAGGCTACCGTGTATCCTCTCTCATCGCTTTCTTCTAGCTGTCAATATTCTACTTGTCACTAAGCGTTCCTGGTTCTTTCTTCTCATAGGGTATTCCATGAACTGGGCTTGTATTATTAAATCTTCTTATGTTTTTAATCTTTTAGTTTGGAGGGAAGATATTACCAAGGCGGCGAGCTGGCAGAACCGTTAGCACGCCGGGCGAAATGCGTATCCGTATTTCGTCTGCCGTTACGTTCTGAGTTCAAATTCCGCCGAGGTCGACTTTGCCTTTCATCCTTTCGGGGTCGATAAATTAAGTACCAGTTACGCACTGGGGTCGATGTAATCGACTTAATCCGTTTGTCTGTCCTTGTTTGTCCCCTGTATGTTTAGCCCCTTGTGGGCAATAAAGAAACAGATATTACCGGTAACGTCTGGTTGGAGGAAGGAGAAAATGTCATCAAACTGGAGAACTCGCCAGAACGATCGTAATGGTGTGGACTCTATTAAAGGCACCGAAAAATTAAGGAGAATCTTGCAGCTATTTGCTTGTCTTAGGAATTCAGGAATTCGATGTTTGTCACTTTATTTGCACAAGATGCCATCAGTATTTGTCAAATATAAAAACATCTCTTTGATACATGTGACTTCAATTTGTGCTCAGAGTAGAGCTATTTTTGTACCTGATGACGCAGCCTGGTAAACAATTTACACGAGAGCGTGGGAAATTAGAATGCTGTAATGTTTTAACCGAATATAAACACAGCATATATTACGGTTTTGTTCGTTTGAGGGTGCTTATACTTTCGGTAAATTAAATCTCTTCGTCATTACCCATGCCTTGGCTAACGAAGTTGGTAATTAAATATCTCTGGGAATAATTGGCTTACTGAAACTCATGCGTGTGTCCCTGTCATTAAGACATACAAAATTATACATATATGCAGCACTCTCTGTCTGTCTGTCTGCCTGTCTCTCTCTCCCTATATATATTTATATTTATGCATGGCATGTGTGTTTATATGCATGTATGCGTGTAGACACACACATACACGCACACGTATACATATACATACACACACAGATATATATACACTATTATGTTTATATCTATAGCTGGATATATATATATATCTCTATAAATGGATATATGTGTACATGTAAATATATATATATATTTATATATAATAAATATTAGGGAATAAATCCAAACTTACAGGGAAAAATCAGATTTAGGATTGAATCCAATTTTATAGTAAAATATAGTAAAAATTTTATAGTAAAATTTGATGACAGAAGACAGGAAACGATCGTAGTGGATATTAATTATATTTTTTAATAATTGTTACATATCTAAATAATATAAATTAATTTATGTATTGGCTTAAGTCTTTCATTGTTTGATTTGCATAATAGTGATTTTGTCTCTAATTTAATATAATATATTTATATATATATATATATATATATATACACACATATACATATATATTTATATGTATATATGCCACCATAAACATAGTTGTGTATATATTTATGCCTGTATCTATTTTAATTATTCTTTACGACATGGTTCCGTCAATGGACTGCAGTCATGCTGGGGCGCTTCGTTGACAAGTTTGGTCGGAATTATGGATTCCTGTTACTTTTTAAAGTTTGGTACTTATTCTATCAGTTCCTTTGCCGAATTTAAAGTTACGGCAACATAACGAATCCAACCCAAATTGTCAGCGTTAATGGTGAGAGCAGAATAAAACGCAAGGACACACGTGCACACATACGTCATAAGAATTTATATAAAGCTCGAGAGAACGTGAACTAAATCGGTTTTGAAATGGTTGATCTCGAAGTATATAAAGCTATAAATATTAATGGGTTTGAGTCACATGATCAACCGTCGGGTTTTTCTGTCCAGAAGACATTTTAAACCAATATTTACGTGTTCTTATTTATGGCTTTATCTACTTCGAGATCTACCATTTCAGACAAGAAACATTTCATTTTCTCTCGGAGTATATGACCATTCTTGTGGCGCCAACAGCAGACAGTTCTCACTGGTAAGAATGAAGTCTCTTAAATTAATAGAGACAATGGAAGGATTGTTTTAGTTCAATAGTAGAAGGTCTGTCAAGTTTACAGATGTGGTTTCGAGTCACACAAGCAGCTTATATAACTTTTGTTTTGTATTCGATATCCACTATTCCATAAGAAAATTAATTCTTGTTCTCTTGAAGTTTATACAAATTCTCAAATACATACATACATACATACATACATACATACATATATGAAAGAATGGAGTTGAACGACGAATTAACAAAATTTCTTTATTTTCGACATATGTTTCGAAGGCTGCATATTCCTAATTGCGAAGGAATAAAGAGTATATTATGCCGCTTTCTCATCAGGAAAAGCAAGGAACTTATGTCAACATCAAGATGCACAAAAAACTTTTAGATGACTACTCACACGGAGCCCATTACCTACATACATACATACACACACACGCTCACATATACATATGCATAATTTAGGAGTCTGATGAAGGTGAACGAGTCGAAACGTCGAAGTCACAGCTAACCCATTTCCTTCTTATTCCTATTTAAATTACTTTTAATCGGTTATCTCTGTACGAATTAAGATACATCTTGCAAATCTCTCCTGATACATATTGTGTAGGCGAATTCTTAACAATTATCATAGGGCTTAATGCGGGATAACAAAACGAAAAATCACCCCCAGATATATTCTAGATGTTTTTTGTTGTACGATTTAGCATTTTATAAATGGTTGTGCGTTCTTCTTTTAAGTATCATTGCTATAAGAGAACTGAACCCAGATAGGAGCTTAATAGAGTTTCGAAACTTAATCCCCCACATGCCTTTTTGAGCTCAGTAATTATTAACTAAATGTAGGGATGTAATTTTGCAGATTTTCCACATGAAATGGCTACATGTTTTTGACGTATAGACATACAAGACTTGCACATGTTTGTTTTAAAATGTTCCTGTCACATTGGTTTAACAATAATATATATTTATACGCATGCATACACACATAAATAAATAAATACAAACATACATACGTACATATATATATATATATATATATATATATATATATTATATATATATATATATAATTATATATATATATATGTATATATATATATATATATATATAATTATATATATATATATATGTATATATATATATATATATATATTATATATATATATATATAATTATATATATATATATATATATATATATATATATATATAATATATATATATATGTTTGTACGTTCATATGCACATATATGCAAACCTATGCGTAAACATGTTACAAGGAAACGTATAGGAAGTACGAAGGGAAAAGTGAGGAAAGAAAAGGAATGGAATACGGAAGACAAAGAAACAAATTGAAAATGATAAGGAAAATGCAATCTAAAGGGGAAACAAAACAAAATACAACGAAAATGCCTAGCTGAAGGGAAATGCGTAAATGTAGGGGAAATATAATCATAAATCTAATTTCAGCTTCATCTATCGGGTAGTAATGTGACCGAAAGCAAGAAAACACGGTTTGTAAGTAAATCAAATTAATAACTACTGTGAAGATATTGCTGTTGCTTACAACATACCGAGAAGATTTCATCATATTCTATCTAGTAATTAATTCAACTGTCTATTCAGGTCTTGCTAAGGTTGTATAACAATTTCATCAAGTATATATAGGGAAACTAAAATAGAGTATAAAAATCCTTCGAGTCATTTCTATGATTAGATCTTTCTAAGTTTTCATCTATGAAGAATCTATTTGTTATAAATCTCTCTGACATTTTGCCACTAACATATAGCTAATATTTGTCAATTTTCTGGAAACATTAACGAAACTGATATAATAGTTTCCCATCATGCAAAGCACTAGCTCAATGTTTTGTTGAAAATGCGATATAGTTGACTGAAATATAATTTTTATATTTGTTTTACATTTTCGCACAAAGCCAGCAATTTCGAGGAGGGAGGGACTAAGTCGATTGCATCGACCCCAATCAACCTCAAGTAGTCGACCCCGAAAGGATAGAAGGCAAAAGTGAACTCGGAAATAACATTCTTATATTTATTTCTTTATTGCCCACAGGGGGCAAAAGATAGAGGGTACAAACAAGGACAGACAAAGGGATTAAATCAATTACATCGACCTCAGTTCGTAACTGGTGCTTATTTAATCGACCCCAAAAGGAGGAACGGCGAAGTCGATCTCGGCAGAAATATCATTCTTATATTAATTAATATCTACGTTTCCTGATTTATTGAGTCCAGTCGATTGAATTGAATGGTTATTCCAAGGAGATTTGATCTCCCTGTTACAAATTACAAACGTGATTCCCTCGACTATCGCGGTTGTTACGGTAGGAGAAAATCTGCGAAGTAGAAACAGTAGTTTATATATTTTTTAATTTTTATAATTTGTATATCTTTATTTTTTTCATAAATTCTAAACAACACCACGGATGAATCGACGTAAGCTTAAATAATAAACTGCGATAGGTAAACCGCGATAGGCGAACCGCGATATGGCGAGAGATTACTGTTACTGTACAGTGAAGAATGCTAGTGAGTACTTTTCGTGTTTTAAGAGCCTCTGTGTCTCAGGGCGGCGAACTGGTAGAATCATTATAAATTCCTTGCCACATTTGTTCCAGCTGTTTACCCTGATGAGACCAAATTGTTCTTTCACAAATTCTGAGGTCGATAAAATAAAGTACTTGTCTACTAGTGAATCCGATGGTATCGACTAACCTACTTTGCCAAAGTGCACGCTTACGTCTATATAAGAAGCCATTATTTCGGTACCCTGACCTAAATCGTAAATTAGATCAAACGTTCAAGTTGTACAAAGAGCATATAGGCAGACAGTTTGGCCGTAGGTCATTCCTGATTCAGCAGACTAATGGTCGAGGCGTTGAGGGCAAGACTGTTGTTATTGCTATTAATGTTATTATTTAGCTCCAAATCAACTCTGACATAATTCAGATTGGATTAAAGGATTTGATAGCAGTACTGTTGCTATTGTTACTTTGCGCCAGATCAGACCTGATTCAGGAGACTCATGATTTAATGTACACCGGTGGGAACTCTAGATCAGCTCTGGCCCAGAATGATTGAATGTATCTATAGCAGGGATATTGCCGGAAACTTGCAATAGTAATAATGCTGTTGATGTTGTTTTGCGCTAGGTTATCCCCGATCAAGTGAAAATCATTGACATTCCATCCCTGACCGTCATATCTTTGACATTCCATTCCTGACCGTCATATCTATGACATTCCATCCCTGACCGTCATATCTTTGACATTCCATTCCTGACCGTCATATCTATGACATTCCCTTCCTGACCGTCATATCTTTGACATTCCATTCCTGACCGTCATATCTTTGACATTCCATTCCTGACCGTCATATCTATGACATTCCGTTCCTGGCCGTCATATCTTTGACATTCTATTCCTGACCTTCATATCTTTGACATTCCATTCCTGACCGTCATATCTTTGACATTCCATTCCTGACCGTCATATCTTTGACATTCCATTCCTGACCGTCATATCTTTGACATTCCATCCCTGACCGTCATATCTTTGATATTCCATTCCTGACCGTCATATCTTTGACATTCTATTCCTGACCTTCATATCTTTGACATTCCATTCCTGACCGTCATATCTTTGACATTCTATTCCTGACCTTCATATCTTTGACATTCCATTCCTGACCGTCATATCTTTGACATTCCATTCCTGACCGTCATATCTTCGACATTCCATTCCTGACCGTCATATCTTTGACATTCCCTTCCTGACCGTCATATCTTTGACATTCCCTTCCTGACCGTCATATCTTTGATATTCCATTCCTGACCGTCATATCATTGATATTCCATTCCTGACCGTCATATATTTATTTAGAGGTAGTGCAAAGCAAATAACATTTATCCAGTGCTTCTTTTCTGAAGAGAACATGATGTGAATTGAGAAAAAATTGGGTATTGTGCTTAGCAAATTGAGTAACAACACAGGTATTTGCACGCTGGCTAGTAGATTTAACAGGAGTTCAAGCCTGGAAGTCAAATTAAACGCGTCAAGTGGTAACCTTTTCAACAACAATAATATTGCTTCAAATTCACAGACAGATAGTATTGTGTACGAGAGTGTAGTCTAGTCTGGTGACGCAACACAGTAGACATCTCGTACATAATTTAATGGTCGATTACATCGACCCCCGCACGCCGAAGAATAAAATCTAAGTCGACCTTTGTGGAATTTGAACTCAGAACGTAGAGCCGGAAGTAATGTGGCTAACCATTTAATCCGATGCTCTACCGATGTTACCGTAGAATAATAATACTAACAGCAACAACAACAACAGAAACTATAATAATAATAATAATAATAATAATAATAATAATAATAATAATAATAATAATAATAATAATAGTAGTGGCTAATATAGCCAATTAGGAAATATCTTGAAGATTTTAAACAGCTGTATAAATATGTCAAAGTTTATTAAAGCAAAATTGCACTTGTGTAAAGTTGCCAAAATAACTGCAACCTACTAATTCAATGAAGTTTTAATATATATATATATATATATATATATATATATATATATACAAACGTATATATTTATACATGCATATATATATATATATATATATATATACACATACATACATATATTCCCTCATACATATGTATATTTATACATACACACATAGAAACATATATATATATATACATATATATATATATATGTATTGGTCTGTGTGTAAGTGTTGTGTGCGTGTGTTGAGTGAAAGAAATAGCGCAATTTCATATACAGAATATGAGATGAGAGTGCCGCAAAATTCGAGGGTTTTCATTTCCACGAGGTTTCCAAAAATAGATTTTGTCCATATTCATATTCTGAATAAGTTATCGATCCTAGATTTTGGCTGAAATAATATTTTTACTAGAGATTGGAGATTCAGTTTCTGGCAAGCTAGTTGCATAATTTAGTACCGTTTTTGTTTTTCTTTGTCTAATACAATTGCAGTGAGAAAACTGTAATGCCAGCATACTAGAGACTTCAGCCATACTTACATACCGCCCGACATACCGACCAACCTATACTTACACACATACACAGACACATATACATAGACATACACGTGTGTGTGTGTGTGTGTGTGTGCGTAAAGCTTCAGTTTTGCTCTGCTGTTTTGTTTTCTTTCAATCAAAGTATTTCTTATATATATACCATTTGACTTTTGACTTTTTACTCACAATCACGCTACGTAGCTCCAAACATACGCACGCACACATCCAATGCATACACACACACATACACACGTTTACACTCTCACGCACATACGCATATATTGATATAGACATGTATGTACACACACACACATACCCATGTATATGTGTGCGAGCACGCCAAGATGCAGAAATATTCTATGGAGCATTCAGTTTCCCCGTGACATCCATCCTTACCAACCATATATAAGTACATCTTGCATCACTAATACTATATTTTGTAATAGTGGAGGATTTTGTGTGTGTGTGTGTCTCTCTCTCTCTCTTTCTCTCTCTCTCTCTATATATATATGTATATATGTATGTATGTACATATGTATCTTTGTTTATGTATATGTATGTATATATGTATATTTGTATATGTATATATATGTATATTTGTATATATATATACATATGTATATATATCTATCTATGTATATATATATATATATGTGTGTGTGTGTATATATATTTGTATATGCTTTTGTATATGTTTATGCTTATATATAAGCATATGTATATATATACATATATATATATGTATATATTTATTTGTGTGTGTGTGTGCGTATGTGTTTGCGTATGTATGCATATATATCGACATTGATACATGTGTAGACGTACGTAGACGTGGGTGCATATATATATATATATATGTGTGTGTGTGCGTGTGTGTGTGTGTGAGTTCGCACGACGAGAGATTTAAACAGATGAAATGCAAAATTGCAAAAAGTAGAAGAAAGTGAGACAGGGAGAGAAAGCAGGTTGCGAGAGCGAGAAAGAGAGAGAGAGAGAGTGAGAAAAAGAGAGAGAGAAAGAGAGAAAGAGATAGAGAGAGAGGGGGGGAGTTATTATGATAGAATAGAAATTCCGGGAGTGTAAGTGAGAGGCAGAGAGAATTACAAAAAACAATAACAACAACAACCAAAAAATCACAGAAAACAGTGGATAGGTGGAAGGAGTCATAAAAGGGCAAGAAAATATAAAGGGGAAAACTGTAAGAGACGGAAAGACAGAAATAGACCCAGATATGTGTGCACACATAATCATGAGAGGTTACACTTTTGTGCATCAATATGTCTGCTTTCTCGTTTCTCGCATAAACAATGCACTCTATTGCATGTATTTAATTTTTCACTTAAATTCTAAGAAATAAAGTCAGCTTAGCATAAACATAAATCAGTAAATAACTAAAAAGTATTCGCATATATATATACATACACATACATACATATACATACATATATATATATATATATATACATACATATACATACATATATATATATATATATATATATATATATATATATAATATATATATATATATATATATATAATTCATTTGATAATATCTTTTTATCTTATTTACTTTGGAAGTTTCGGAAACATGAGAATATTACAAATAAAATATATAAATTGTGTAGCTTACTACCGAAATTTCGTTTTCTTGATGTTGTTGCTAATGCTGTTGTTGTTGTTATTAATATTTTTTCGTTTTAGAAATTATATCTTTGTAGCAGAAAAATTCCTGGAATTTTTATATTTTGGAAAGTAAGAAATTCTCGAACGGAAAACAATATGGAAAGCTGATATCTAGGAAGAAATCTCTCGAAATAAATCAATTTTGAATGTTAAGCAACATCTACCGCATTAAGGCAATATTTAGTGTTAGTAAGAAATAGATTAAGGTTTAAAAATATAATAAAAATGTAACAATATAATAAAAATCAGTTGAATTTGCTTCCTAAATGTCGATTTATAGTCATGCGTTCGTTTCTGCGTATCCTGTAATTAGATACGGGCAATAGACTGCGCGGAATTCTTGGAGTAGACTACCTAGGTATGGTTCTTTACGTTCTGATCTGAAATGAAACGCGCTAGCTGGATATATCGTTAGCACGCCTGACAAAATGCTTAGCAGTATTCCTTCTAAATTTAGGCTCCGAGCCTGACTTTGCCTTTCATTGTTCCAGGGTAGAACAGAATAAGCACAGAAGTCGCTGTAATTGTCTAGATCCCTCCCTCAAATTTTGAGTCTTTCTGCCTATAATATAAAGAATTCTGTATTCAAGTCCCGTTAAAAGCAACTTTTACAAATGATATCGAGGAAGAACATAAATCCCATTGATAGTAAACTTCACATTCTAAGTTCAAATTTCCTCGCTGGTAACCTTACGTTCTGAATTCAAATTCTGAAGGGACAGGCTCTTCATTTCGACCTACTGTGGCACCAGTCATTTACGAAAGGTTGATACAATGACTTTCATCCTGATGTACGCTACCTACTTATAGTAAACGTGAAAATTTGTTTTAAAATTGATTTTTGTTAAAGAATATGAATCTATGAGACCTACGGCTACAACATCATGAAGTATACGGAATACAAGGAAAGGATCACCTTATGAAATTTGGAGGAAGTGAGCCAGTCAATTAGATCGACCCCAATACGCAACTGGTACTTAGTTTATCGATCCCCAAAGGATGAAAGACAAAGTCAACCTCGGCGGAATTTTAACTCAGAACAACTTCGTCTGTGGAAACATTAAGAAGGAGGTGTATATATAATCGACATGAATATAGCGAAAATAGCTGCTGCCGCTGCTGTTGCTGCTGCTGCTGGTAATGATGGTGTTGACATTGATAATAAGGAAGATGAGGAAGATGATAATGACGCAGATAAATGTATTGAATAAAATGGCGGCAGCAATGACAACGTTGGTATTAATGAGGAGTACCATAGTATAGCTTTTGCTAATAAAAGTTTTGATGATAATGATATATTTCTTTATTGCCCACAAGGGGCTAAACATAGAGGGAACAGACAAAGGGATTAAGTCGATTATATTGACCCCAGTGCGTAACTGGTACTTAATTTATCGACCCCGAAAGGATGAAAGGCAAAGTCGACCTCGGCGGAATTTGAACTCAGAACGTAACGGCAGACGAAATACGGCTACGCATTACGCCCGGCGTGCTAACGTTTCTGCCAGCTCGCCGCCTTTGATGATAATGATAATGATGATAATGATACCAGTGCTGGTGGCTCGTTCATAACACTAAATAAATACCTACTAAATGCGTGTTTTAGCCCCTTAACTTTATTTACACTTCGGCAGAACTACAACGCTGAATTTAGACATTTTGCAAAACTAAAATTTAAACTGTAACATAGGCGCAGGCATGGCTGTGTGGTAAGAAGCCTGT
>NC_043008.1:60133903-60136403 GCF_006345805.1 Octopus sinensis
AAAATTCCAGTATCACGATTAATTTAATTCAAATAGTTTGGTATGGATGATGTTTTGCATGACACGTTGTTGTTTCATATATTAATATCATGCATATGGATAACAGAAGAAAAAATAGAAGACAAAAGAAAAAAACATACACATACACACGCACGCACGCACAAAGAAAAACTCCATTTTAAAATAGCGAAACAAAAAGAATATTAAATGGTTTAGAATTTTTCAAGAAAATAAATTCTAGAATATCATTAATAATTACGAAAATTCAGTCAAGCATAGGGAAAAGGTCTAAAAGTTTGAGGGCACCATTAAATTAGAGGATTAAATCTTCAGTGGAACTTTATTTTGTCTATTCTGTGAGAGGACGAAATTTAAAGATGACTTCGTCGGGATTTAAAATCAAAATATAGACAGGCGGAACAAAAACCGACAGTTTTCTGCATGTCCCGTTAAGTATCCTGCCAAACCACCACCATATTACTAATGATCGTATAATAGGTACGAAAGCTAAAATTTGCGGGAAGGATCTAAATAATTATGCCGAACACAATGTTTATCTGGTACTTTTATTTATCGATGCAGATTATTGGTGAAAGGCAAAGTTGACAATAACGATTTTACCAGCTTACCGCCTTAAAAATATAAATGATAATTGATCCTAATTTAGACACAAGACCATCAGTTTTGAGGAGAAATCCTTCTTAATCGTTTTTGCCCCTTGTGGAGCATAGGGCCGGTTTCCCGGTTTTATTGGCGTATAGGCTCCCCACCTGGACGGAACACCGGTCCGTCGCAGGTGAGCTGTAAGATGCTGGAGAAAAGAGTGAGAGAACGTTGTGACGAAAGAGTCAGCAGAAGTTCGCCATTACCTTATGCCGGAGCCGGCATATATATATATATACACATATATTTTTTTCAAATTGGTATACATCGCCCGGTCTGATATTCGAACTCGCGATCCCTCGATCGCGAATCCTCTGCTCTAACCACTAGGTAATTTATCTCCACTTGAGGAGAAATAGTGAAATGATACTATCGATCCAGTAATTGAGCGGCACTCTGTTACGTTGATGTCCCTAGGGTGAGATTAATTGCAAAGATGACCCTTGCAGTATTTGAACTTAGAATGTAAAGAGCCGGATCAAATACCGTAATGCAACTTGTTCCCCGACACTGTAGCCACTCTGTCAGTACATTGCCTTAATAAATCTAGTTATAATAGTTATTTCGTACATTTAAGGCCGCGAGCTGGTAGAATCCTTAGAATGGCAGAATGCTTAGCGGAATTTCATATGTCTATACTTTCTAAGTTCAAATTCCGCAGAGGTCGACTTTGCCTTTCATCCTTGCGGGGTCGATATAATAAGTACCAGTGGATCACTGAAGTCGACGTAATCGACTTACCCCTACCTCCAAATTGTTGGCCGTGTGCCAGAATTTGAAGTCAATAATAACCATTTCGAACGTTTAAGGCAGCAAGCTGGGAGAATGTTTGGCTCGCCGTGCGAAATGCTTAGCGGCATTTGGTCCGTCTTTACATTCTGAATTCAAATTCCGTCGTTGTAGACTTTGCCTTCCATCTTTTCAGGGACCTTAAACTAAGTACCAGTGGAACAATGGGGTCGATGTAATCGACTTATCACCTTCCCTGAAACTTCTGGTCTTCTGCGAAAACTTGAAACCAATAAATGTTTCTAACGTAGACAAAAAGCGAAAAATGTAGATGGCGTAGGTGAATCGATATCATAGCAAATAAGTTCTTGTGTGGTATTTTATTTTATATCATCTAATCCGGAAAAATGAAATATAAATCAACCTTGGATAGATCAGAAACGATATCGTTTGGGATCGCAACTAAACGCTATATAGCATTTTTTTATCGGACGGTCTGACAACTCAGTCCATAATTGCTATCAATGTTATTAACAACGAACCTAAATTTCAATAATGATAAATTGAAAGAATGTGTTTAAACTTAAAATACATACATGCATACAGCCTGTAGCAATTTACTAAATTTATAGAGCAATAATAATTACAATAAACAAAAAAGCTATTTTCAGTTGACCAGAAGAAATAGGAATTAAGTATTCCTTTTATATCAACATTAAAAATATTGATTTAGTTTCCCATGTTGTATTTCTAATATGATTTATAATCGTATATTCCATAACGCATAAAAACATAATGTAGGATCTGTATGAAAGTTATTTCGTGTTTAAAAAATTCTGGATTGAACGCCCCAAGAAAGCATAATGTATTAATCGATGATGTGATATATATATATATATATATATATATATAATATATATATATATATATTATATATATATATATATATATATATATACACATACATATATATATATACATATATATATCACATATGTGTATATGTTTTGCTTACATTCTTAAACATACGCACACGTAAAAACACACGCACATATATAACATGCATATTTATATATATGCATGTGTGTGTGTGTATGTATGCTATGCG
>NC_043008.1:60141403-60153903 GCF_006345805.1 Octopus sinensis
CTGTGTTTGTCCCCCTAGCATTGCTTGACAACCGATGCTGGTGTGTTTACGTCCCCGTCACTTAGCGGTTTGGCAAAAGAGACCGATAGAATAAGTACTGGACTTACAAAGAATAAGTCCCGGGGTCGATTTGCTCGACTAAAGGCGGTGCTCCAGCATGGCCGCAGTCAAATTACTGAAGCAAGTAAAAGAGTATATGTTTAGTTATATGCAAAGTGGCAAATTGGTTGAACTGTTAATATATTGTATAGAACGGCAGGCAATATTTTCCATGGCTTGATTCAAAATTCACCAAAATGTCTTGGTTTAATTCATTGGGGCAAAAATCCTTTAACGTAGTACTGTAGAGTAGTATCACAGGTGTCATAGTGTGTCTGTGTCATAGGGATTGAAGGGTAGTTTGAGCGAATTATTAGTTTGAAATCTTGGCACAAGGCAGTAATTTTGTGGACGGCTGGGGTGAAGATTAGTCGAATAAATCGATCCATTGTTCAGCTGGTATTTATTTAATCGACGTCGAACAGATGAAACGCAAAGTTGGCCTCGGAGGAACTTGAACTCAGAGTGCAAAGACGGACGAAATACCGTTGCTTACGTGCTAACGATTCTGCCAGTTCACCGACTTAATTGGATTCAATCGTCGATAGTTAGTTGCATGATTTGCCAAACAACCTACGGAGCCCAATAAACAAGATTGTACAAACTTCATCCTCGGGTGGGAAAGCCATTGAATTAATCTGTCAGTCCAAGGCAGTGGATTGGAAGAATTGTTACAGCATTGAGTGGGATATTTTGTGTGATCGATTTAATTCAATCAATTCTGACATCAAATCGTGCGGCCACATGCAATATTGATACTTGTAGTATCTTAAAAAATCAAAACCAAAAGAAAACATGGCATGGCGAGAGGAGACATGCTACCAATAGAAACTTCTGCGTTTTAACTTTAAAAAAGCAAAAACTTCCTAAGTGTGCACCGTGGGCTGGAAGTCTCAAGGTAGGTATCCAGGCTCCATTAAACATAAATCTAGGAATGAATTATATGTTGAATGTTAAGTATTTATCTGTCATCCTGTACACTATAAAAAACTCACCTTCAAATGAATCTACTTAGATACTTTGAAGTGTTCAGGGTGAACCAAAGAAAAACGACCACTTTTGTCGTTTCGATCCATATTTACTAGGGAAGTTAGGCAGGTGGTAAGTATGTCTTCGTGTAGTTAGTGTTTGGGCATTTTATTTTCTAGTTGCCATCATAGTTTGTATCGGTGCACACCGTTCTTTTACTGTTGAAACGTATGTCAGCCCTTCAAATGTAGGATGTTTTTGCCGAACCCTGTATATTTAATACCCATCCTGCTAAGGACAAATCTAAAATATTTCACACGTGTTAGTTAAAGGGGCAAGAAATCCCAAAGTTATATTGACTTCATTGCAGCATTTATTCTTCTATACTGGAATACTAATGATAAAATGCGTGTTAAGTAAAGCTTCCCATCAAAATAATAAATATTTATTATTTATAATGCATGTTTAAACCTTCCCGCTCTATATATGACTTCAGACTACGAATTCTAAGAAAATGACTACTATTGAAGGTGTAAGTATTAAAAGGTGTTAGATGGGATATTTATTGATTTCAATCCGCTATAAAATGGAAATATTTTAAGGTAGTTAATTGTAAATTTCAATTTACAGAACTCTATTACTATTGCTATGATGATGTTAATAATAATAATAATAATAATCAAGGTAATAATAATAATAATAATAATAATAATGATAATAATAATAATAATAATAAATTATTATTATTATCATAGTTATTATCTTCCTCCTGCTCCTCCTCCTCCTCCTCCTCATTATTATTATTATTATTATCATTGAGTGAGAGAGCAGTGCATGCCATCAAAGTGACACTGGGGTAAAATGTGCGAAGACCATTATTATTATTATCATTATTATTATTATTATTATTATTATTATTATTATTATTACATCTAACGTAACATTAATTGGGAAGGTATCATTCAAAAATTCTATCTTCAGGTTGTTCTGGTAGAACTAAACTCTCCTGAATCTTCACACGTCAATAATACAATCATGCAGTGGGAATTTTAATTACAGCTGTAAACTGTAATATATGTTGTAATTATGATATACCAACCCCAGACCACGTGACAGTTAGGTTCGATTTGTTGTTACATAGTTGGTGAAAGAGTTTTGCCCCGCATACTCAGAGTGGAAAGCACAATACCTTTACGTCCAGTCTGAAATTCTCCAGATTGAATATGCAGAAGGCTGTAGTTCTAAAGGAACAAGCAATGAGTGTACCGTTTAGTGTGGAGTTCATTGGGGTATAACCAATAATGGAAGATGTTGGAAGATGTAGCTTGTTAAGTATTGCGTTGTCCGGAAAGTTCGTGCCGATCTAAAGTGGAAGCACTCCGTCGGTTACGACGATGAGGGTTCCGGTTGATCCGAATCAACGGAACAGCCTGCTCGTGAAACTAACGTGTAAGTGGCTGAGCACTCTACAGACACGTGTACCCTTAACGTAGTTCTCGGGGATATTCAGCGTGACACAGAGAGTGACAAGGCCGGCCCTTTGAAATACAGGTACAACAGAAACAGGAAGTAAGAGTGAGAGAAAGTTGTGGTGAAAGAGTACAGCAGGGATCACCACCATCCCCTGCCGGAGCCTCGTGGAACTTTAGGTGTTTTCGCTCAATAAACACTCACAACGCCCGGTCTGGGAATCGAAACCGCGATCCTTACCATTCGACATATTTTAGAAAATGGTTGAGTCCATAAAATAGGATTTGACTATACCTCCATTTAGAGCACAGTTTAAGCTATCTTTTCGTGGAAGAAGGTTTATGTTCCTATAACCTGTGTTAATTCTGTAACCCTTTAAAATGGAAGATAAGAAAGTTCATTTTCGGCACTTGATGCTTTTCTTTTTCCGTAAAGGGAAAAATGCCTCACAAGCAATCAAAGAAATATGCGCAGTTTACGGTGATGTTTCTTTATCCGAAAGAACTGTACGGAAGTGGTTCGCAAGGTTCCAAGTTGAAGATTGTAGCCTTATTGATAAAGAGCGATTAGGCAGACCATCCACTACAGATGATGACCAAATCAAGTCATTAATTGAGAATAACCTACATTGCACAACCCGAGAATTGGCAGAAAGC
Source organism: Octopus sinensis (assembly GCF_006345805.1). Taxonomy (NCBI): domain Eukaryota; kingdom Metazoa; phylum Mollusca; class Cephalopoda; order Octopoda; family Octopodidae; genus Octopus; species Octopus sinensis. Next base: position 60,144,598 of record NC_043008.1, read on the forward strand.
CTCAACCTATCAAAATCCGTCGTTCATGAGCACCTGGTAAACCTTGGGTACAAAAATCGACACGAACTTTCAGGACAACCCAGTAGTATTCTGGTTCAGCGGAGTAGAAGCTGCTGTAGTTACGGTAGACTAGATACAGAAACGACATAGCTTATCCATGGGACAGTGGACACAGGTTCAATGTTGATGAATCTATGTTAGTTAGCTGGATGACTTGCCAAACAAACAATGAGAACAATAAGCAAGATCATATCAATTAGTTTGATGCTGCTAATCAAACGGGTTCTTTTTGCTTTATAAGTATGTCATAGAAAACTTTATCACCGAGAGCCAGGACAGAGAAATCAACCAGATGCAACTCCTTAAGTCAGTTCTTTAAGTTCTAATCTCGTGATAATTCGAACTGTAATTTCATTGAAGTCTTCCAGTAGAATACCTCCTAAGCTGATGTGGGCATTGCGTAAAAGATTTTTTACAAAATTTATCACCAGTAAAATAGGAATCTAAACTCTATTGAGGTGAGGTATAGTTCGTTACTTTCCAATAACCGTATTAATTAATTATGGCCACGAAAAATTTCCAATCAAGTGTAGCAATGAAAAACACTCTAATTGATTTCAAAACGACTATGATTGCGTAGTCGCAGAAGAGGACAACATTGATATAAATTATTCGCTATGAAACATTAGCTATGAAATATAAGCTCTGAACAATTCGGTGCATTAATTTTTAATTAATTATAAAATCACAGATTAATTCTAAGTCAGTTGTCATCACATTATGTTGCCAAGTATTGAGTCAATGTTTGAAATATCCGAATTAAATATTAAAACATTTTGATTTGTTGCAGTTTAATATAATACTACACACATCTAATTATAAAGTTTAATGTAGCATAGTAAGCAGAATGCGACCGTGAGATTGCAGAAACGCCTGAGCAGCGGAAATTAGGGCATTTTATAATGCTTAGTTTGGTTATTATTTCGCGGATATAATACAAACTGGTGTATACTGGATTTATTCGTCAAGTATACCTAGGAATTTTGAAAACTATTGCATAGATAAAATAGCTTCTACAAAACCTCTACAAAATATAAGATTAATAGAAAGTAGGAGTTGGGTAACGCTGGTACGTGAGCCATGTAATATTAATATATAAAACCATAAAATTGAAGTAGAACGCAGCAAATATATATGTTACCTTCTTTGAGCTGCGTTTCATAAAAAGTGTAAGATCCATATTAAAATCTGATATATTATTGCAATCTTTTTATATAACTTAGCCATGAATTCAATGCCTTTCTTTTATGCAGGAAATGCCACTAGTATTCTGTACATATTCTTATTACACAGTCAATGCACAACGTTAATACAAAATATCTAATGGAAACATTTAGAAATAACTAAATCAATAGTTTGTTTATACAAGAGAAAAGAGGTGAGATAATAACAAGTAAAGGTAAATAAAGAAAACCTCGTACAAAGTATCGCAGAGGTAGTTATCCTATAGAAACTAATTTAGTTTCATACAGAAATGATAATTCGGGTTAACTTCCGTGCAAAACCACCATTTTATGGGGGAAGGTTTTTGGCAGTTTCTGTTGACCTCCGTACTTGACTGGTTATTTATATTAGAGATACTAGAGGGATGAAAGTGAAAGTTAACAAAGGATTGATTTCGGGCCAGCAGCAGAAAGGCGTACCTAAACACCTTTTGTTCGTTGCTCTGTTGATTCTATCAATTTAGTGACTTCTACTGGAATATGAGTTTGAAAATTTTATGGAAATTTACCTTCCTACCTAAATAGGCTAGCGTAGATCTAGGCAAGAATTCATGAATGTATCTAAATTTCACAGCGGGAATACCTGTATTTTTCATTTCACATCACTGTTGAAACCATTTACTTCCCTCACAAAATAGTAATATCGAAAGAGAGAACATGCTATGTATATATATTTGAGGTGATTAAAGCTTTATAAAACTTTAGCTCAGGTCCTGCTTTTGACTAAATCCATGGCAGAAGTACAGAAGGCGGCGAGATGGCAGAAACGTTAGCGCGCCGGGCGAAATGCTTAGCGGCATTTCGTCCGTCTATACGTTTTGAGTTCAAAATCTGCCGAGATCGACTTTGCCTTTCATCCTTTCGGGGTCGATTAAATAAGTACCAGTTACGCACTGGGGTCAATATAATCGACTTAATCCGTTTGTCTGTCCTTGTGTGTCCCCTCTATGTTTAGCCCCTTGTGGGCAATAAAGAAATAAGAATGTTTAGCGCGCCGTGCGAAATGCGTAGCGGTATATCGTCTGCCGGTACGTTCTGAGTTCAAATTAAGCCGAGATCGACTTTGCCTTTCATCCTTTCGGGGTCGATAAATTAAGTACCAGTTACGCACTGGGGTCGATGTAATCGACTCAATACCTATGCCTGTCCTTGTTTGTCCCCTCTATGTTTAGCCCCTTGTGGGCAATAAATAAATAAGAAGTACTAGACACACTGGCTGTATTTTTATATACATTATCGCCCCCAGAAATTGGACTAGAAAATGATAGTTACTAATTATAATGAAACTAAGTTTTCCCTACTAATCATTAACATAAAATGGATGTCACCATGTGTGTACATCTAAATAGTACGCTAAAAGTGTGTGGTCGTATATTATATGAAAACAGGCGAGAGACAGGTAGAGAAAGTTTGAGGGAGAGTAGGGAGGAAGAACGAATAAAAATAAACTGAGAAAATAGGATGGTTGCAGATAAAGAAACAAAGAATCAGAGGAAAACGGAAACACAGAACAAAAGGGAGAAAAGAGTGATAGACAGTTCGATAGAGAGAAAGAGAGAAGTAGGGAGAGAAAAAGGTGAACGAACGGAAAATGCGGATAGATAGATAGATAGATAGAGAAAGAGAGAGAGAGAGAGAGAGAGAGAGATAGTAAGAACTAGTGAGAGAGTAAAGAATGTGAATAAAAGAATGTAAAACAGAATGGAAAAGAAGAGGAAGAGAGATAGGCACGGAGAAATAAAACTAGAAAGAAAATAGTATTAAAAAAAGGATAAAGAAGGAAGGAAAGCAAAAATAAAATAAAATAAAATAATGAACGAAACTCAAATGAACAGCATTTGTAGACCAATATTCCTGTCTTTGAAACACTCTTATCAATGGCCGACATGAAACATGGCGGCTTGTACAATACAGAATGATCATTTTGTGCCAATCAACATGATTGCAGCGAAGTCAAAGAAATGTCAGTCAATTAATCAGAATCGTTCTTGCTAGGATACATCACAGCATCGTTCCTTCGTTTATCGTTGCTTCTTTTGTTCTTTATGTTTTATTTCATTAAGCTAAGCTTTGATGCAGATTAGCTACTAATGAGATGAAAATTCAACCTTAAAACCATTTATACAGTATTTGTAATGCATTTGCTCTGATAAATGTTTCGGCTTAGTAGTAGAAATAAAATAGCGACGTCTGCTATTTTGGTCCTTACTTTCTTTGTTTCTTTTCCTGATTTGCTACTTTTTTTTTTCAGATCTCGGTATTGCTTTACTGACAATACAATACAACGTTATAAAATAAACAAGTGATAAGGGGATTTTAAAAAAGTATTATAAAAATAAAGTGAATTATGTCATTATCTACAATGAATCGTTTTGCATTTGGGAACATCATAATAGTAAAACAGAGTATTTATCTTTTCTCAGTTTATCAATTCTTAAATGACGTTATCATTGCAATGCTGTCATGTTTAGACCAAACTGGTGAAAAGAATGCAACGTCCTAAGAAAGTTTGAATCGTCGACTATTCTAGTCGTGATCACCCATTGAGTTTAGTAATATGAAGGACCACATTACGTAATGTAGATAATTTTTTTTTCTTATGATGGTTGTACGTTATTTCACAAAGACTTGGCAGTTATGTAAAGCAAGAGGAGTAACAGCAAAGAGTAGAAATCACCAGAAGAATGAAAGAAAACTGTAATATTGCCCAAAGGGTTTTGTTAGCACACCGGGAAAATTCCGCCGAGGTCGCCTTTGCCTTTCATCCTTTCAGGGTCGATGACACAAGTATCATTTCAGCTCTGGGGTCGATATAATCCACTTGCCTCAACCCTCGAGATTACTGGCCTTAATTTGAAATTAATTTATCTTGTCACTGTCAAACAATTTCTATGCTTGTAACTGTCAAACAGTTTGATGCAGTGATAAATATACCTGCGATACATTCATATTAGATTTTATCGTTTCTTCATCTGTTTCACTTCTCTGTGCTATAAAACACAGTGTTCAGTTCTTTGATAGTTTCACTTATAATATTTCGTCTATGAGATGTTACTAACCCACTGTTTTACCACTTCTTCATCTATGGAAAAATCGACGTTGTGGGTGTCTTCCACGTTTCTCTTGGTGTCGTGTAACCAAATCCGAGAGGAAGAATAAAAATGAACAGACTCAAATTATTTAGTGCTACTTCATTTTGCCTTTGACAACAGCAGGATAAAAGCAGAAAAAGTTGGCTCCGAGGGAATTTCAACTGACAGAACAGAGAGCAAACCGAAATAAATCTTGCGAGTTATTGCAAAAACTCTATCACGTTTTTACCAATTCTGCTGCCTCAATAGCTTCAACTAAGAAACCTTCATTAAAATAAAGCTTCGTCTTTGCTAAAATGAAATACAAAATTCATTCTCCCGAAAGCCAGGCAACTAACTATACATTGGCTGCGTTACCTTTTTACTCTTTTACTCTTTTACTTGTTTCAGTAATTTGATTGTGGCCATGCTGGAGCACCGTCTTTAGTCGAGCAATTCGACCCCAGGACTTATTCTTTGGAAGCCTAGTACTTATTCTATCGGTTTCTTTTGCCGAACCGCTAAGTTACGGGGACGTAAACACACCAACATCGGTTGGGGGACAAACACAGGAACACGCACACACAAACATACACAAGCACACACACGCACACACACACACACACACACACACACACACACATATATATATATATATATACGACGGGCTTCTTTCAGTTTCTGTCTACCAAATCCACTTACAAGGCTTTGGTCGGCCCGAGGTTATACTAGAAAACACTTGCCCAAGGTGCCACGCAATGAGAACGAACCCGGAACCATGTGGTTGGTAAGCAAGCTACTTACCACGCAGCGACTCCTAATTATTTTTTCAATAAATCTGAACATACCTTAACTTCAGAAAGATATATTCCACTATGTAGGAGTCTCCTCGATTAAAGAAATACTTACAAAAGAACGCTATACAGGAATATAACTTGAATGAAAACATATTCTCGACTCAAATTGAATTCCAGTTTTGCATCAATATCTTTAATATGGCATGCGGTTTCAAGTTACACCGTTCTAACTTTTAATTTCGAATGCCAGAAAAAATCTTCCTTTTCATTATTCTGTAGTGGACTGAATAAAGCACCGGTGAAATACTAAGGTTTATGTAACTTACTATGTCCCCCAAAATCAAATATAATGCTTTATTCTGTAATAAAAACACTAGAGCATGCGGCATTGCATTATTCAGCTGAAAATTAGGCTTTACATCTCTGTAATTAGATAAAAGTAATATCGGTAAAATACACATGTATAACTCGGAGTACCAGTGAAATATTTGTGTACAACTCGGAGTAGTTAATAGACAGAATAAATATTTTGAATGTCTATGAGGAAATTTCTAAAAATCTTTCCCTTTGACTTTATTCAAAATGCTTTCAGTTATCTTCAAACATCTGGTCTCAAAGTGTTGAAAAGAAAAAAAAAAAATATCGGATTTCTAAGTGGACAAAGACAAACATAAACAAGAAGACAAAATAATATCAAATCAAAGAAGCAAGTACGGACTGTTTGAAACGTCTTTACAAGTGTACAAACCATCTTCCAGGAAGATTTCAAATCTTAGGTCAATCAGTAATGTTCACGCGTGGATTCTGCACAATAGATTCATATCAGTGAAAAACGAAGAAAAATTGACACAAAATTTGTTTGATTCTAGCAATAGTAAATAGAATTATGAATAAAAAAAACCCAACTCCTCAGCGATATGACATATGAATTGTTTGCATTTGCAGCACTTAAGGCAAAAGCTGTTCCGTTTTAGATAAATATTTCTGATTATTGCTGTGCTTTTTTTTATTATTTTTTGTGCTTTGATTACTGATGTTTCTGAAAATCAAACGCAGTCGTTGCTGTTGAAAGATCGTGAATATTATTACTGATCATGGCGAGAAATGACGTTTAACCGATGGAAACAACTGTGAATGTAATCGAACTGTACACAAGCAGGCGTTCTACTCTACAAATAATTAACAGCTTTTGTAAAATAAGATAAGCTTGTATGGCGTGAAAAGAGATGAGCTTTGGTATTTCGAGTAAAACCTTTCATTTTTTAAATTTTAATTTTTATTAACCGACGCAAGCAATCACCATTGTGAAGATGTAGGCGAAATTGTTTGAGCATAAATAGATACCTTAAGATATTTGTTTCGTCATATATCCTGCGTTCAAATCATATTTAGGTTAACTTTGTTTTTTTTTCCTTCCCGGATGGATAAAATGATATTCCAGTCAAGTTCTAGGCGGTGAGCTGGCAAAAACGTTATCAAGCCGGGCGAAATGCTTAGCGGTATTTCGTCTGCCGTTACGTTCTGAGTTCAAATTCCGCCGAGGTCGACTTTGCCTTTCATCCTTTCGGAGTCGATAAATTTAGGACCAGTTACGCACTGGGGTCGATATAATCGACTTAATCCGTTTGTCTATCCTTGTTTTTCCCCTCTGTGTTTAGCCCCTTGTGGGTAGTAAAGAAATAGGTATTTCGTCTGCTGTTACGTTCTGAGTTCAAATTCCGCCGAGGTCGACTTTGTCTTTCCTCCTTTCGGGGTCGATAAATTAAGTACCAGTTACGCACTGGAATCGATGTAATGGACTTGATCCCCTTGTCTGTCCTTGTTTGTCCCCTCAGTGTTTAGCCCCTTGAGGACAATAAAGAAATAAAAAGTTTGCATGCCGGGCAAAATGCATAGCAATATTTCATTTGTCTTTACGTTCTGAATTCAGATTCCGCTGACGTCGGCTTTGCCTTTCATCGTTGCGTACTGGGGTCTATCTAATCGATCAGCCCCCTCCCCCAAAATTTAGAGCCTTGTACCTAGAGTAGAAAAGAAAATAATATTCCTGTAAAGTTCTGGTAGTTGAATGGTCTTCTGCCCTTACGTGCAATAAGCTACTATAATACAGCCCAAATCCCTGCAATTCATCTGGCTAAATTTCGATGAAAATGACTCCGGTAATTGTTACCTTTATACATTTAAATTGCTCCCCAGTACTCCGTCGACACATGAAGTGTTACAGCCGTTATACTGCATTGCTGTTACATCTATATTATCTATCTGTAACATTCTCTATTACTCTCAACATATACATTTACGTAAACAGCGTATCATACTCTCACATTTGCACAACCTTTCTTCAGATTGTCTCTCTCACAACGGACGCTGCTAAATTTCCAAATAAAATAGATAGAAGAGACCATTACTCGTTTCCTCAGATTAAAGTATATCATCTATCCTCTAAATTAGAATGCAATAAAATATTATGGTCATATTAATACGGAATATTTTACTAAATGATCTCATGACATGGGTTAAAAATATCGTTATCGTACCGTTCTCTGCGTATGATAGTTAAGAGGATAAGGGGATATAAGATATGGTTTTAGGGTATTAATCAATTTCTTTCCCGCCTCAAACTTATAAAGATAAAGACAAAGAGTCTACACGGTCATCCGACTGGTTATAAATAATGACCAAATCCTCCACTATCCGAGTCCTACCATCTTCAGAAATATTGCAAAGACGCGTTAAATAATGTAAATTTAGCTATATCGTCTAAAAAAATGTACACGACCTGAATCTTGTTGGTTGTAGGCCTGCTTGTTCAGAGTTAACCTAGGGCTAAACAAAAGCAAGGACACCAAAAAACAATGAAAAACGAACAGACGAATAGCATTCTATTATATATTGCACTGAAATATAAGAAGCTATGTATAGTCGTTCTAGAGTGACTGAGAGTTTAAGCAAGAGAAAGAACGGGGTAAAAAGAATTCATCCGGATAATAAGATATGAAATATATATAATTGGTATAATATAACAACGAATATAGGACAAAAAATTTGATTACGAAGCGTCTGTTTCGGATCAGCAAGCTATTAAGCAATACGACGTTTACTTCAAGTATACACTAATCCTTTTTTTATATATAACACGAACGTTTGGGACAAGATTTAATGATCCATCCTACGTTGTTATATTTTACTTCTTCCTAAAATGAGCATTATTAATGGTAGATTTATATGGTCATTATCCAAAAAAAGTATACTATTGTGAATTCAGGTAGTAAATATACCGATCAGCTGTTGTCAAAAATGGACGCTAGTCATAGAAGAGTGATTAGGCTTCATGGTGGAGGTAGAAATAAGAATTTAATGTGTGTGTGTTTGAGTGTTTGTAAGATTTATTCAGTTTAAATGACACCTATACAGTATTTCATTTATGTTTTTGTAAATTATGGAGTCTGATGATTGCTAAATGAGGCGGTTAGTAGTGTAACGTACAGAAGGTTACCAGAATAAAACATTTTCATAATATTAAGGGAATAATATGTAAAAAAAAATGAGAGAGGAAAGAGTGTAAGTGATAGATAGATAAATAGCTAGATAAACATATAAATTAATAAAGAGATAGAGATAGATAAATAAAGGTAGATAGACAGATAGATATGTTTCTTTATTAGCCACACAGGGCTGCACACAGACGGGACACATTACAAGGTAGAGCTATAGATAGATAGATAGATAGATAGATAGATAGATAGATAGATAGATAGATAGAGATTGATTTTTTATGTTTGAGCAGAAACCATTGACAGGGAGCTGTGTAAGTTTATAAGGAGAGTTTTAAAGTATTCTACATAAATATTAACATCGCATACAAATAAAAAAATCTATTGTACGGGAGATTATGGGTTCGGGGTGTTCACAATTGGAAGGTAGTTACAACGAAAGCAGATGGAAGATGCATCATAATTAGCTTGTAAAGGTCTGTTCATACATCGTGATTACTTGTAAGCGCTATTATATGAAGAATACATTTCACATTTAGAGTCTTAATTATTTGTTAAGCACGGAAACTGACGTAACAATGTAACTGATGTAACGTAATAAATGCATTATATAAATGTATGATCTATTAGTATGTCGTAACAAGCAGTGATCACTATATAA
>NC_043008.1:60161403-60183903 GCF_006345805.1 Octopus sinensis
ATATATATATATATATATATATATATATATATATATATATATATCTATATATATATATATATATATATATATATATATATATAAGCCACAGTAACATGACAGAAACAAATGAAAGAAAAAAATATATGCACATATATACACGTGTGCGTGTGTATGTATGTATTTAAACAATGATATATTTATTGAGATTAGAAAGCCACACATTTTTTTGCCAGTGGCGGCGGTGGGGAGGATGTCTCATCGATTGAACCCTTTCCAGCACGTGCCTGGTACTTATTTTATTGATCTTGGCAGAATAAAATGCAAAGGAGACCCTGCTGGGATTTTAAACTTGAGCCGTGAAAGAACAGACGTATATTCTGGAAAGTATTTTATGTACCACCACTCAACGTAAATCAAATTGAAGCGAGCGGAGGATGAAAGAATGTGTGAAGTGGGGTCCCATTTTTCATTAGGCATTAGATCCCACCCCTTATATCATAAACAAACATAGTGAACATTGGGACAATGTCTACCTGTTAGCTTCCAGAAAAGAGATATTTTTTTACAATTATTCGAAACATGAAACGAAAGATATTTCTGTTACAGGCAACGTATAGTTATGTAGTTCACAAAAATTTGAACCGAGTAAATTTGGTAGTTTGGAAGACGGGACAAGTGAGTCGCACATATATATGTGTTTAAGAGCGTAGGCTCGAAACGGAAAAGTCTTTTCAATTTTTCCCGAGCGTCAAACTACTACAGTTGCTTGTTATTCCTACTCCTATCTTCGTTTTTCTATAAATTTGAACTATTCGTCTTAGTTTTTCAATAAATGTGAACTAGATATATACAGGCACATATTAAAGGCGACATATTCGCAATTTGCAAGCGAAATACAGAAGTATAGAAGTCACTATAGTGACTAAGAGTGCTAGTTAGCACCAGCATTGCTAGAAATAAGGGTCAAAACAACTCAAAGCTAGGAGAAAGCAGTTGTCGTATGACTGATAAGGGAGGTAAGCTCCCTACAGCATCCGAGGCATAGCCAGATTACCAGTGATTTTGCCTTTGATTAATGTCCGCTGCGGCTCTCAACCCGGCTGCCCAGGGTTAAGCTTGCTCACGCTGTCAGTTTGTAAGAGTTACCGTAGAAATCATACGCTGATTTCCTAAATGGCAAAAGTGAAAATTATATATAATAAAGGTGGCTTATTCGTAAATTGTAACAGAAATGTAGAAGTATAGACGTCGCTAAAGTGACTACAGGCAATAGTTTGCACCAACATTGCTAGAAATAATAGTCAAAACAATTCTTAGCCACACGAAAGCACTTATGAATGACAAGTGAGGCAGGCTCCATAAAGCATCTGGGGCATAGCTTACCAGTGATTTCGCACTTAAGTAATGCTCGTTAGTGTCTCTCACCAGGCTATCTAGGGTTATATATATATATATATATATACATATACATATATATATATATATTATATATATATATATATATATATATATATATATATATATATATATATATATATACATATACATATATACGTGTCTGTGTATGTCTATGTTTCTAAGTGGTCTTTGTGCTTATGATTGCTCTGCCATAGCCTTAACAAGCGGTGTTAGTTTGTTTACTTAAGATGTTCGACAATAGTGATCAAGAGAATGAATGCCAGACTTATAATTAGTATTGGTGTCGATTTGTGGGACTAATCCTTCAAGACATTGCCGAAACAAGTAAAAGATTACGAGTTAAGGGTTCCAATGTGTTCTTTCTGCCTGTAAACAAGCTATTTTAAATATTTACGCAATATAAACCTGTTTCGCAGCTTCTACTATCTGGCCAATACAGATTGGTTACTACTCTTATAAACCAAGGCGTCATGTGTTATTTTGAAATTGTGAGCGATCACGTGTAGTTTTATAGACTTAGTTTAATTACAAACATTTACACCAGTGATTCAACGCCTTTGAAAATCTTTAGTCAATGTATATTTGTTGATAACAATCAGGAAATTGTTTTGCTCGGTCTTGCTGTGCGACTTACTATACAGCATCTACATTTCAATAAAGTTTTGGGTGGTAATCTTGAGAAAAAACTGAAACTCAGGTTTGGTTTCTGAAGTCTTACTAACAGAATACCTAAATTTAAGATTGCTACCAATCAGCAAATTTGTCTCTTATGATTGCTCTTAAGATTTCCAAGAACCAAGAAATTGCTTCTATATCTGTTACGACGTCCTCGAATTTCTAATATATAGAAATAAGAAAGGACCCATTGGGTAAGTCAGTCAATGAAAATTTGCTTAATTCTTTATTCTGTAATTTAAATCTATTCGTCTTTCCAGAAATACAGTTGAAACGATATATAACACTATATTATTACAGGTATAAATATATCATTCATTTATGTCATTCTCTATATTAGATTAAACATATCTTCGAATTAGCTTCATTTAGCGATGTCTATCCAATTAATATACATTTTAATTTATATTGGCACCATTCGCTTGCAGATATTTTAGAATACAGGAGAAATTCATTAAGCTTAACGGCTATGGTTATCACGCCCTGGTTTTACAATTTTCTTTCATTATCATTTCCAAGTGTTTAAAATTTTTTGTCATTATGGTGTACTTGTTAGAAGTAAGCTGTATTGTGAAGTTTCTACTTATACTATTTGGACTAGTGACTGCCAGTGTGCGCATGTGCAATAATGTTTTCTCGCATACAAAATTTCTCTTTGCCCTTGGCTATCCGTCTTCATCAATCATTCTAGTCAATTATTTATCGTGCATTCTATAGACACATAAAAATTCTTCTATGAAAAATACATAAATGCAATGATACAACAGAATGAGGGTGGAAACACGGCAGGTAGAAGGAAATACAAAATAAATACGTGAAAAGACATATAAATCGATAGATGTGTCTGTACGCGTGCGTGTGTGTGTGTGCGTTTGTGCATAAATTTATATAATAAATAAAAATATAAATCTATACACACATATATATAAGTACGTACATACATGTTTATTCATCATATATACGTGTGTGTATGTGTATGTGTGTGTATAAGTAGATAGTCATAAGGATAGTTGAGTAGAGCAAGGGCGAAAGCTAGACTGTCAGATATAAAGAGAAAACGACAAATAAATGGAGATATATATATAAAACAGACAGATGGATATAACTAGACGAATATATTCACACACTCGCACACACACATATGCTCAACTCACACGAACGTACACACATACAAACACACGTCATACACACACATATGCTTCCACGTACGTCATCAATACACCAACTGTCTAGCAGATATCTAGTTATGTAAAACTAACTTGAAATGTCAATGAAATAAATATTACAACCAAGAACATACTACATAGAGTCATATAGATCGTTGTACAGTAATGCTGTCAGCAAGTGATGGCGTTGTTTTATTTTGTCTTACTGTTATTGGTTTAGACGTTAGTATTCTAACAACTTTTCAGATAGATTCGGCTCTCAGTTAATGCCACTTTCGATTGTCAATTTTCTCAACAATAAACTAAAACACAAGCGAACGCATGTATGTGACTATCTACGTTCGAATATATGTTTTTCATTATAGAACCAGGGAAACACATATACATACGTGCACGCACAATCACACTCACATAATTATATATAAAGGCGGCGAGCTGGCAGAAACGTTAGCACGCCGGGCGAAATGTTTAGCGGTATTTCGTCTGCGTTACGTTGTGAGTTCAAATTCCGCCGAGGTCGACTTTGCCTTTCAGCCTTTCGGGGTCGATAAATTAAGTACCAGTTACGCACTGGGGTCGATGTAATCGACTTAATACCTATGTCTGTCCTTGTTTGTCCCCTCTGTGTTTAGCTCCTTGTGGGTAATAAAGAAATAGGTATTTCGCCCGTCGCTATGTTCTGAGTTCAAATTCCGCCGAGGTCGACTCTGCCTTTCATCCTTTCGAGGTCGATAGATTAAGTATCAGTTACGCACTGGGGTCGATGTAATCGACTTAATTCGTTTGTCTGTCCTTGTTTGTCCCCTCTATGTTTAGTTCCTTGTGGGTAATAAAGAAACATATATATATACTCTTCATTCTTTTACTTGTTTCAGTCATTTGATTGCGGCCATGCTGGAGCACCGCCTTTAGTCGAGCAAATCGACCCCAGGATTTATTCTTTGTAAGCGTAGTACTTATTCTATGGGTCTCTTTTGCCGAACCGCTAAGTGACGGAGACGTAAACACACCAGCATCGGTTGTCAAGCGATGTTAGGGGGACAAACACAGACACACAAACACACACACGCACACACACACACACACACACACACACACACATATATATATATATACATACATATATACGACGGTAGTTTCCATCTACCAAATCCACTCACATGGCTTTGGTCGGCCCGAGGCTATAATAGAAGACACTTGCCCAAGGTGGCCCACAGTGGGACTGAACCCAGAACCATGTGGTTGGTAAGTAAGCTACCTACCACACAGCCACTCCTGCGCATGTATATCTATAATTACAATCACATGGGCGCACAGACACACACATCAAAAAGACACATGTTTACACGTGTAAATATACACATATATACATATATGTATATAAATGCGTAACTGTATATATACATATATGTATGGATGTATTTATGTTTGTATGTATGCATGTATGTATTTATGTTTGTATGTATGTATGCATATATGTATGTTTGTGCGGTAAGATTACACATAGATTCACGCATATCCACAACAAATTATTTTGTTACAAAATAAAGAGCACTGCCATATTTCTTTGTTTTCTTGCAGACTACACGTAGGCGGAAAATGTGGAAGATAGAAGCTATTTCTCACGATACCAATTCCATAAGTTTGCAACACCTAAGGACCTGGTGTTAAATTGGTCGACAGATAAGGTCTACCATCAAAAACTAATTACAGCTTATCCAACTGCTTGTAGCACAATCTCTTTCAAACCAATGTCAGTGAAATCTTTTTGTGTCGTTGGCGTGTTAAACCTGGAAGCACGTGATTTCGAAGCTAACATCCAACCAACGCCTGTACCTATGTCATTCATTACGTAGGTTTCCATTTCCTAAATACTATCAATTGACTGAGTAACTATTATTTCCTTGCCAGTTTAGGTGCGAGCTGGTAGACTCCTTAGCTCATTTCCGAAAATGCGTACGACATTTCGTCTAGCTTTATGTTTCGATTTCAAATGCTGCTGGGGTCGATTTTGACTTCCAGCATTTCAGGGTCGATAATGTAAGTATCAGTTGAGCACTGGTATTGATGTAATTAAGGTGCCCTATTTAGAAAAACTGCTTGCTGTGTGTGCTAGAATTTGAAAACTATCTTTACTTTGCACGTTAAATGACGTGCTTATTCGTTCGACGTACGTACTTTTACACATACCTTTCGCGTTCTTATACCTCAGCAAATCCTAACACAACCATTACATGTTTGCTGTCTCTTTGAACTAACACACATACAAAGAATGTCTGGCATTGTGGTTCCTCATTTCCGTATTACTCAGGGGATTTTTCACTACCAGCCCTCATGTATAAACGTTTGATATGCACTTTCCTCTTGCAAAGAAAGAAAACGTTTGCCTGACTTTTATAAACGAAAGGCAGAGCCAATAAGCCAGGAAGTGTTCTACCTTTCCGTTTTGCTTCTTTATAATCAGTAATGAATATGTGTGCAACAAAACAGAACTGCCAATCGGTGACCTCGTCAATAAAAATGTGTTCACGTTCCTGGCTTTAAATTATTCCAAACAAATTGTCTGGTTTATTGTTCATAGGACAACTAGACAGACTTTTCATCTTAAGAAGAAGAATCAACTGTGAAAATGGCAAGAAGCCAAGTTAAAATTGTGTCGCTTAAATAAAAATATTGCGCGTTAGAATAACGTCTTTGTGTTGTTGTTCTTTTTTATACTGGTATGTGTTTATGAGGGAGAGAGGTTGAGAGAGAGAGAGAGAGAGAGAGAGAAAGAGAGAGAAAAGAAAGAATAGGGTAGAAATAGATGGAGAGAGTATCTGCGGAGTGTTTCTCTGTGTATGTGAATTATAAAGAAAGAGAAAGAGAGAGAGAAAGAGAGAGAAGGAAAGAGGAAAGATTTCAAGTGACCGAGGTTAATGGAATTGGGAGAAAAGATATGAGAATGTATAAACTAAAGATAATGAGAGAGTATGCGTGTATATATATACATATATATATATACATACATACATACAACATATATATATATATATACATATATATATATATATATTATATATATATACATATATATATATATATATATATTATATATATATATACACACACACACACACATATATATATATATATAAATGGACAGAGAGAGAGAGGGGGGATATACATAATATATAAATATATGAAAATATGCACAAACATTACTACTGAAAGTAAGCATGCTTTATTGAAAGAGGTTAAAAAGCAAAACATTTAACAATTTAGCAAAACGCACTCATTCGGTTATTCAGAGGCAGACTTACTTGTGTATGGATGCGAAAATACAATCCTACACTAAAATTACACACATGCACTCTGCATTATATTATAAAAATATTATAGTATGTGGAAATAATGTTTACAAGTTATTTTAAATGTTGAACGCGTATTTTGGGAAAGCCATGGGTCGATTATTCTGATATGCGCATTCCTTCCCAGAGAGAAATACAAATATTTACACGCACGCGCACACAACCACACGTGTGTGTATGTGTGTGGGCATAAATGTATATGTTTATATATATATGTATTTATATATGATGTATCTATATATATATATATATTTGTATGCATATTTATAGATATGTATGCAAGCATATATATATATATATAATATATATATATATACCGGAGTAAACACATAAATGTGAAACAAGGTGGAAAAAAGAGTACTCATATATATATATATATAAATATATAATATATATATATGATTGATTGACTCTAGTTTCAGCTCATGAGCTGTGGCCATGCTGGGGCATATATATATTATTAATATATATATTTGTGTGTCTGTACATATATTTGCCTACATACACACAAATATATACATATCTATCTATCTATCTATCTATCTATCTATCTATCTATCTATCTATCTATCTATCTATCTATCTATCTATCTATCTATTTATCTATCTATCTATCTCGATATATATATGTATATACATATATATGTCTATATATATAATATACATGTTATATATATATATATGTATATGTATATAGATAGACAGATATATAGATAGATAGACAGATAGATAGATAGATAGATAGTTAGACAGATAGATAGATAGATAGATAGAGGATAGATAGATAGATAGATAGATAGATAGACAGATAGAGGGGGAGAATAAGGGAGAATGAAAGAGACAGAAAGATAGGGAATGAAAGAGAGAGAGAAAGAGAGAGAGAGAATAGTAGTGAGTGAAAGAGAGTAGGAGAACGAGGAAGAATGAAAGACAGCGACTGATTTTTCGAACGTACTAGTATTAATATCAACGCCTCCGCTCACTCCGTTTTCTATCAACGTTATAATGATTTCATAGGCAGGCTCGGAGCATTTGGCAAGTTACTCTAAGTGGATTGTCCATCGAAACCACAAGTGAAGTAATATTTCGATAAATGGTCCATATGTTAAGCAATTAGCATATCTAAGGTTAGATGAGGAAACGAGAAACTCAGAACTGGTCTTTAAGCTTGATTTGTCACGTTTGCATTTGTTTCCGGAGCCAATTTTCACACAGATTGCATTTAAGTGAAGCATGGCTACATTTACATTAATTAAGGTTCAATTTAACCACTTACGAGGCGTCAGTAGCAGTTCGTAATTCAAAGCTTATTTAATATTTGGTTACCTAATACCCACTCTTCTTTTTCTCCCCGACTCCCCGTATTTTACTGTCTTCTTGCTCTCTTTTATCGATTTCCCTCTCTCTCTCCCTCGTGTGCACAATCTCTCTCCCCATCTTTATCTAATGCGAACTCACATACACACACACAACACACACACATACATGCATATAAATACTCGTACACGTACACAAGAACACGACAAGACATTTGTACGTCATAGAATTTATTCGTTAAAATGTTATTAATAACAGTAATTTACTACCTGTAATTTTAGAAATGTGATCTAGATATTACCATTAAATGCATCAATCTCTTGATTTAGAGACTAAAAGTCAGCATGTTTAAATACGAATTATTTGCTTGCAACAGTTATTAGATAAAACCTGAGACATGGTCATGTGGTGAAGGAGATAATTTCGCAACGAGGCGGTTCCTGGGGCGATTCAACAGAACAGCACTTTAGGTAAATGTCTTTTGCTCTAGTTTCAGATTGACGACTGATCAACGAGAGGGGTTTTGTAAACGGGAAATCCGAAAAGCCATTCTATCTATCTATCTATCTATCTATCTATCTATCTATCTATCTATCTATCTATCTATCTATCTATCTATCCATCTATCTATCTATCTTATTTCTTTATTGCCCACAAGGGGTTAAACATAGAGGGACAAACAAGGACAGACAAAGGGATTAAGCCGATTACATCGACTCCATTGCGTAACTGGTACTTAATTTATCCACCCCGAAAGGATGAAAGGCAAAGCCGACCTCGGCGGAATTTGAACTCAGAATGTAACAGCAGATAAAATACTGCTAAGCATTTCGCCCGCCGTGCTAACGTTTCTGCCAGCTCGCCGCCTTCTGTACTGCTCTCTCTTTCGATATTACTCTTTTTGAGAGAAGTAAATGGTTTCAGCAGTGATGTGAAATGAAAAATGCAGGTATTCCTGCATCTTCTATCCATCCATCCATCTATCTATCTATCTATCTATCTATCTATCTATCTATCTATCTATCTATCTATCTATCTATCTATCTATCTATCTATCTATCTATCTATCTATCTATCTATCTATCTATCTGTCTGTCTGTCTGTCTGTCTGTCTGTCTGTCTCTCTGTCTGTCTGTCTGTCCGTCCGTCCGTCCGTCCGTCCGTCCGTCCGTCCGTCCGTCCGTCCATCCATCCATCCATCCATCCATCCATCCATCCACCTACCTACCTACCTACCTACCTACCTACCTACCTTCCTACCTACCTACCTATCTATCTATCTATCTATCTATCTATCTATCTATCTATCTATCTATACATACATACATACATGCGTACATGTATACATACTATACATATGTGTGTATAAAGTTGCGTGTATGTATACATGTACATGCAGCGGGATTTTATTTATGTAGAATATTGAAAAATGCAGGTGTACATTGCAAATTAATAACAGGAAATTTAACCGTCACGATACGTGGTGAGTCTCTTTTATTTGTTCATCTCCCTCTCCTCCCCCTCTCTCTCTATATATTATATATGTATATGTATATATATATATATATATATATATATTATATATATATATATATATAATATAGGAGCTCTAGAGTTAGCGAGAGTTTGTATGCTATGACGGCCAAATCTGTAGAGAATTTTTTTTTGATTTCCTGTCTTCTTGATCTTTGATTCAAGAAGGTGCCTATAGACGTAATTGTAAATGAGGAAAACCTTTGAACGTGGCATCCCAACATCCCCCAAACCTATGACTGAAACCAGTTAAAGACGTAAAAGTACGTCTTAGTTGTGATATTAGTGAGCTATAAAAAAATCTACAGTTACTGCAGGAAGTATGTGTCCGCTCTTTATCTGCTCATAACATCATGCTCATACATATCAGCTGAAGCTTCGAGGATATTCATTAAAGAATGAGCTTAGCGTTCCTGTTCCTCTATATGTGTTTCTCTCTCACTTTCTCTCTTGGTTTATCTCTCGATGCATCGAATACTGGAAAGTTAGTAAGTCTATCAACATAGATTTCTGGCCTCGTTATAATTATATTCAGCATTGAATTTAGGGAACATGAGTTCAATTAGAACGATAAAGTTGTTAAACGGGATTTGTAAAACCATATTCTAGATATCTAAGAGAATCAGTAACAAGAATATACTCATTTTTGTTTCCTTCCATATTAGAATGAAGCATTCGTTGATAATTCGTTACCCTGAAAGAAAAATCGTAGCAGCAGACGCAAAGTAGTAAAATAAAGAGTGGCAACTGGCATTTAATTATCTGCAGTACAAGAGTTCACACCGTGTGTAGATAAGTAATAAGTGAAAAATCTACAATCCTAAGTTACCTGCCGACATGTGTTGCGAAAACATTTCATTATATACACTACTCTACACGAAGTGTTAAAAAAAAAAAAAGAGCTTATTTCAAACTGCCGTCACATAATAAAATTCGTTCACGCCTACTTCAAAACAGCACAATCTAATGCATGATGAATAAAAAATGACGTCAAAAAATAGTGGAGTAGTTGAAAGCACAGCAATATATATGTAAGAGATACAAATAAAAACAACACAGAATCACTTGCAATGTCAGCACTGACAGTAGCATTATTGTAACACACCATACCGAGTATAATTACATATACGAGAACGATAAGATATAAAATGAAAAGTAATGCTTTGCTCCTTGTTTATTCTCAGTTGTTTACTCTGACAAGATTTTATTATTCTACGCGCATAACAACTATGCACATATACATGCATTCACCACTAAATAAGTCGTATACATACACACTTACTTACATACATACATACATACATACTTACATACACACACACACACACACACATATATATATATATAATATATATAATTATGAACATACACACTCCACGCACATACATATAATGCACAAACACATATTCATATAGATCAGAAGTGTCTCTATAAAAACACGTGGGTAGGTTCATACGGAATTTAGCCTGTTACATAAACTTTCACACATTAATACATACGTCCTTACATAAATACATACAGACGTACACATACAGTATCTTTCAAACATATATAGAGAGAATGTTTATGCTTCAATATATACATAGCTATATATTCATATTTATATATATACTATATATGTGTGTGTGTATACATACATATATATGTGTATGCGTATGTATATAACAATGCGTATATATGTATATATTATAATATATATATCTATATATATATATATAAATATATATATATCTATATGTATGTATGTTATGTATGTATGTATGTATGTATGTATGTATGTATGTATGTATAATGTATGTATATATATTCTTACGTGTGTGTATCTGGGCTCATATAATCTATTGACATTCCAGAAGCTTGTGTCGGGATTATTTCAAATATCCGTTGTCTTCTGTTGGATTTAGCGATGTATAGCATTTCATAAAAAAAAACGTTATTTCAGCCTATTTAATAAAAGCTATTATTTACATCGAGTTACTGATACTTTTCAGAGAACGTATTAACTTAAATTTTAAAAACAACAACAACAAAAGACAAAAAAAAACAAAACAAAACAAGAAAACCAAAAAAACAAACAAACAAACAACAACAAAACCTATCACTTTATACCTGCAAGTTTTAACTCTTGTTATTAAAATCAGGTATATGGAATTACTGAAATTTTGGAATCAATCCAAAGTGTCAAGGACAAATACATTTCCTAGATCCCGTTAATTCACACAAACAAATCGTGTGCATACGCCTGATATTACTGGCGCCAGAGTAAGGTGATAACGTTTAGCACCAGTTAAGAATAAAAACTTTGTCCCAGACTTACTTCCTTGGAACCTGATAATTTTTACAAATTCTATACGCTGTCATTTTGATCTGCATTCTCAGTTTATAAATACTCAAAACGAAACCAAACACCTCACTATATTTCGCATGTTTATTTAATCAGTACCAACTAAATCCAATTTTTCATTTTATGAATGTAAGTCAATGATTTTAAAACTCCTGTCTCGTATCATGTTTATTACAGGAATGACAGAACTGAGGTTTTTTTGTTTATAGTATTACTGTTGCTTCTAACTTTACAGAAGTCAACAGAAATTTATAGGCCTAGCGTCATTATGACGGTGTCTGTGTAGGCTACAGGTGCTACTAGCAATGCGGTGAACTGAGCAGGTGAAAAGTAACTATTCAGAACAATCATACATCAAATTGATATCGGTTACAATATCAGCTAAGCAAGTTGTGTATCTATAAATATGTATTAAAGTCCACTATAAATCTATTATTTTGTAGAAAATTTATATATTTAAGGATTTTCTTCTCCTCTCCTTATAATACCAATCTTTCTTAGACCGCACCTGTTTCTAAGATACAAACGTCTTAGGTAAAGTAATTTAAAATAAAACCTTCCATCGTAATCTCATTTAAAATTATATACAAAATCACAGTTTAATAATGACAAGATTATTTTAATACATTCTTGTCAAACACAATATAACCAAAGACACTGCATTTCATCAGAAATTTGAAAATAAGACATTTAAGATTCAATTTTACATCATTCATATTTAGATATATAAAATTTGAAGTTTCTCGCGCTATATCTTATAACAATCTTACAATTTAACGAAGCCATTTATACCTCAGTATATATAAAAGGCAGGATGTGGTGTGTGTGTGTGTGTGTGTGTGTGTGTGTGTGTACGTGAATGTAATTTATGCACGTCCACAAATTACCACGCATTTCGCTCCCAATTTAGGAGGACATTCGTTATGATACTAGCTGTATTTTCGTCAACTTATTTTTCCCAGTGGCACCAGCGAATAGCATTAAAAATAAAATTTCAACCAAAACTTTTAACAATTTTCAAGTCGGAGAAATCGCCACTGTTTACAAACAGGAGTTACGTCCTCTTCTAACGACGAGTAAGTTTTTGTTGATATACGAGTAACAAACACACACACAGACACACACAGACACACACACAGACACACACATACACACACACGTACACACACATACACACACACACACACACACGAACATGTATGCGTACAAAAACCGTGTATGCAATAAGTGCATATGCGTACGTGTGTATATGTGTGTGTTGCCAATATATATATATATATGTGTATATATATATATATCTATATATATATATATATATATATATATATATATTAGATCTATATATATTTATATGTATATGCTATATATGTTGTGTGTGTATGTGTGTATATATGTATATGTATATCCTATATATATATATGTGTGTGTGTGTGTGTATATATATACATATATATATATATATATATTTATATGTATACACACACACATGAATGTGAATACATGTGTATATGTGTTTGTTTGCTTGATTGAGTATGTGTGTATGTGTAAGTGTATATGCGTGGGCCGCTTGTCGATTAAGTACAATGCATACATCTCGATACTGTGTTCTTGTTCTCTCTGTAAAAGGAAGAATGTATAGTCTAAACGCTGAATATACATACTTGATCGTAGCCTAAATTAATGTTAGTTACGCTCCAGTTCCCCTTCCTCACTCCCACTCCTCATTTTCGCACCTACACATTCAGATATATGCGTAAATACATATACGGTGTATATACATAGCAACATACATATATGGTATATATATATATATATATATATATGTATGTATATATGAATATATAATATATGAATATGATAATATATCATATATATGTATATTATGTATATATATGCATACATAGAGAATGAGTATATATATAATATATATATATATATATATATATATATTATATATATATATATTATATATATACGCATATATACATACACATAAAGGAAACTATAAATCTGTATATTTGTGTAGATTAAAGCATATGTATATATGTATATGTGTATATGTATTGTGTATATGTAAATGTATGTATTTTTCGCTGTGTGTCTGTATGTGTTTCTTAGTGTCTGTGTGTGAGTGTGTGCATGCGTGCGAATATATATAAATATACTTGTATGCCAGAATAAACGTTATCGAAATAAATGAAAATTACCTCCACCATCACTTTTATGTATACACACACAGATGCGCACTGAGAAAGACACATGCACTAACAACCAAACATACATAGATGCATACATGCATGCATACGCTCACACTCACACACATTCTATCTCGTACAAACACACACATACTTATATATCAGGAGTTGGGGAGATCTCAAGTATGTGATCATTGCCTAAATTAATGGGAGTTATAGTCACCATTGTTCGTTGTAAACGGAAGACGTTCTAGCAATTTACTTCATAATTACATCAATCAATATACATTCCGCTCGTGGAATCAATGAATATTCAATACGACCAGCCAGTTATCCATGTGTAATAGTGGTAATATATATATCGATGCAATGTTCCAGATCGACCACATGTACACCATACTCCGTGTTACCTAATTCCGGTACTCTTTCATTGAACAGTCGACGTTCTTAAAATCGTGTCTGTTCAAGTGTTCACAGCGGTGGCTATTATATTCAGAGAAAAGTAATTTGACTGAACGCCGAGTTACCAGTGGAATACATTACTTTAATATTTATGGTATATTCAATCTATACCGACCCGTTTTGTAGACATCTTCCCGGCACAGTTTGTCAGTATTTGAGCTAAAAGTAGAGACTATCTGCATATCAATAAGTAACCACTGCATTTTTCTCGCTGGGAAAGAATTATAGTTAAAAATAAATTTCTAAACATATTCCAAGTACCGAAAGTGACCTAATGGAGAAAAGTTTTCAAGACATTAGAAGAAAACGAACCCGACTTAAATGCATAGTTTTACTAAATTGTCTCGACAGTGGGTCTATCCATAGATAAACATTCAAATTTAAACTGGTTCTGCTAATCTAGATGAAATGCCCCCCTCTAAATGTATGGTTACTAAAACATTAAAATCCTATTTATCTCTCTTCCATAATCATACAAAATTTGTATTTGCAATAACTATTGGAAACAAAATGAGCTCAAACTATCGGGAACAAATTGGCACAAATTCAGAAGCTATGCTACTTGATTTCAATATTAATTCCTGATTTAAGGCAGCAAACTGGTAGAATTATTGGCACGCCTGTCTAAATGAATAGAGGCATTTCGTGAAATGAGTTCAAATTCTGCCGAGGTCGACTTCCCGTCACAGTTAGTCAGTATTTGAGCGTTATGGCGGTAATAGATTAATGTTAAGTTTACTGTAACTCTAGAAGATCCTTATTGTTGTTGTTTGGCCCTGGTCAGACCTGAGTTTGAACTGACCAGGAATAGAAGACGTTCCATTCGTTAGCATATTTTCTTGTAAAATAATGTTTACATTATTCAGTAAAAACAAAACAAAAAACCCAACAATGTCCCAAAATAGTGCGTGGAGTAAGATTTGGCTGGCAATATTAACTGCAAGAACATCGATAAGCTGGTAGAATCGTTTGTAGACCGGGCAAAATCTTTAGCAGTACTCCGTCCGTCTTCATGTTCTGAGATCAAATTCTGCCCCGATCGACTTTGCATTTCTTCATTTCGGGATCTATAAAACAAATAGTTTACACCTCCGCCCTGAATTGCTGGCCTTGTACCAAGAGTCTGAGACCAGTATTTACTGGAAAAAAAGCGGCGAGCTGGCAGAATCGTTAGCACGCCAGGCAAAATGTTTAGCAATATTTTGTCAGTGTTCACGTTTTGAGTTCAAATTCTGCTGAGGTCGAATTTGCCTTTCATTCTTCGGAGTCGATAAAACAAGTTCCAACTGGGTTTTGGATTCGATTTAATTGACTTACTTCCTGAAATTAGTGTCTTTGCACCAACATTTGAAGCCAGTAGTAAATAGAAGAAACACTACACATCTACTTCTCTTGAACTGAAAAATTCACTCATAGCAATAAAAGCTCTGTTAAATTGAAGAATGAGAGCCAAGAAATAGGTAAAAAGCTTTTATTTAAATTATACTCCGGTACATAGAAAAAAAACTCGTATTTGTGATACATGCGGTTTAAGTTTGAACGACAATCAAACAACTGATACTGCTGATTATATTGAAGAATGTAAAAAATCGTTTCTACTTATAGGTACAAGGCCTGAAATTTGGGGGAGGGGGATAGTCGATTATATCGTCCCCAGTACTGAACTGGTACTTGATTTATCGGCCCCGAAATGATGAAAGGCAAAGTCGACCTCGGCGGAATTTGAACTCAGAAGGTAGCGACAGACGAAATACCGCTAAGCATTTCGACCGGCGTGCTAATGTTTCTTATTTCTTTACTGCCCACAAGGGGCTACACACAGAGGGGACGAACAAGGACAAACAAACGGATTAGGTTGATTATATCGACCCCAGTGCGTAACTGGTACTTATTTAATAAACCCCGGAAGGATGAAAGGCAAAGTCCATACATATATAGGCTGTTGGGTAAAATTTCAGTTAAATTTGACTGCTGTTTCTAACACATCGGAAAGCGAAGTAGGCGTTTCCCCACTTGCTTGTTAAAAAGAAAGAAAAAAATATTTCATAAAATAACACTGTAATTCACTACTTGCTAGCTACGTCGAGAATTTACTATGAATTCTATACGCACGAAAGCATGTTAAGATTGCTTGTATGTACTTAGGAATCAGCTGGTATGAATTCAGAAAATGATGTCGTTATTTTCTGGTGCATAACTGAATAGATATTAATGAAACTAATGGCAGAGGTTATGTGACACATGTTCTAATTGTCAATCTGCTGCTCGGCTGATTGAAACAAACGTTTATCAAAATTGGAATGATTCAGTGTTGTCAACAATTGGCCTTGCATACGAAGGACAGAATCAATCAGTGTCATTCCGTCTAGCTGTTAAAACTTGGAATTTTTTTTCTTTCTTCCTTTCTCTGTGTAGAATTAAAAGCACCGAAAAGAGAGTGCAAATATATGTATGTTGTCTAAGCTATGTGGAGTGATGTGAAGTGGTGAGTAATTGGGGGACATAAGTATTTGATAGATAGAATATCTCTTAAGTAAATACGTAGGCATTCGACAGATACATACACACATAAATGAAAATGTTAGTGAGAATGTAAATGTGAAGACTGATATAAAACTGAAGAGAGAGCGAGAGAAATAAATAGATAGATAGATAGATAGATAGAGAGAGAGAGAGAGAGAGAGAGAGAGAGACGGGTAGAAAAAGAGAAAGAGACTGATATGGTTATCTTTCTCAGCTCACGAGAGCTTGGATACAGCAGGAAGTGAAAGGAAATTGGGTAAGTTGGGTAAGGCGGCAATTGTGAATGTTCTGAACGCAAGAGATCTGTGAAAGAAAGAAGTGAATTTGAGAGTGAGTGAAATAGAGATAAAAAAGGAGTTGAGAGGGTTTGAACATAACAGAAGACGCGTTTTAATTGAGCGGTGATGTAGGGATACTTTGATTCTACATTGCAGGATCAGCAAGAAAAGGTATATCAACAAAAGTATTAATATATCACGCTCATCAACGGACTTATAAATGCATATATGGACGTCACCTAGGAACAGACACGTGATTCATGGGTGTATATTTCGGCCGTGCTATGTGTGCCCTGCACACCCATCGAAACTGGCAAATTCGTTATAAATATTAACCTTACATAATAGTTAATCCCAAATCTTAAGAGGAAACTTTTCTTATACCTCTACTTGAAATTTGGCGGCATTGGTTGTGGCAGCACACCCAATACAACGATCATACGCCACTGAGAATACAGTCGCACAGAACAAAGTCAATGGAAGCTATATCAATTCTTTCTACTTTCGGCACAAGACCTGAATTTTGTGAGAGTGAGCTAGTCAAATACGTCAATCTCGGTGCTCTTTCATTGACCTCGATGGCACTGGGTGTGACAGCACACCCGATAGAATCATCATACGCCACTGAGAAAAAAGTCGCATAGACCAACGTCAATGGAAGCTATAATAAATTTTTCTACTGTCGGCACAAGACCCGAATTTTGTGTGAGTGAGCTAGATGATTAAGTCAACCCCAGTTCTCAAATGGTACCTCTTTCATCGACCTCGGAAGGATTAACGGCAAATAAATTTCTATGATTTTGTACTGGGATTTTAATCGAGAGATTAATATAGTAAAATTGACGTAACGTCTGGCGTGACATAAGCGGTGGGAGTACGTAAAAGTATCTAAATGGGTGTAGCTGATTTCACAGGAGCTTCTAACTAAAAGGTCACAGGCATTCTTAACTCTTTTA
This sequence comes from Octopus sinensis, assembly GCF_006345805.1. Classification (NCBI taxonomy): domain Eukaryota; kingdom Metazoa; phylum Mollusca; class Cephalopoda; order Octopoda; family Octopodidae; genus Octopus; species Octopus sinensis. The sequence goes on from NC_043008.1 coordinate 60,179,604, forward strand.
AAGAAGAGAAGAGGTGACCTGAGAAAGATCAGAGCAATTATGAAAGCATCAGCGAGTGGAAACTATAAGCTGTGGTGCAAAGGAGTGTGCATTTGAATGGAAGAACAACATAAATTTCACACTAGAGGTGCAGTCCTATACATACCTACATACATACATACATACATACATACATACATACATACATACATACATACATACATGCATATATACATGCATACACACACAAACACATACATACATACATAAATCACACGCGCGCACACACACACTCATAAGCGTGGGTGAGTGATTTTTGTCTGCGTGGGCAAAGATATATTCTCATATATGAATATGTGTGTGGTGTGTGGGCATGTGTATATGTACAGACACACACACACAAATACACACACACCACACACACATATATATGTATATACATTTGTATACATATATGTGTGTGTATGTAAACATATATGTATGCACAGACATACATCCATGCATATATAATTGCAGCTAATGAGATGAGACTCTGGGGAATAATATCAAATGACATATTGAAATATATACATAACATATTTAGGGATAGACTGTATTATGTATTCATTTAGATAAGTAGGTTGATTTCATTCTCAAATCTCTTTCCGCGTTAACTGTAATTATCATTATACAATTATTGTAAGCTTAATTTTTCTCCCACTTATTAAAAGATCTCACTTAACACATCGTACAAAAGAAATATTTTCGGTATAACTGCAAGATTCCCATAATTAATACACAGGAGTGGCTGTGTGGTAAGTAGCTTGCTTACCAACCACATGGTTCTGGGTTCAGTTCCACTGCGTGGCACCTTGGGCAAGTGTCTTCTACTATAGCCTAGGGCCGACCAAAGCCTTGTGAGTGGATTTGGTAGACGGAAACTGAAAGAATCCCGTCGTATATATGTACATATATATAATATATATTATATATATATATAGTGTATGTGTTTGTGTGTTTGTGTGTCTGTGTTTGTCCCCTAGCATTGCTTGACAACCGATGCTGGTGTTTTATGTCCCCGTCACTTAGCGGTTCGGCAAATGAGACCGATAGAATACGTAACTGGGCTTACAAAGAATAGTCCCGGGGTCGAGTTGCTCGATTAAAGGCGGTGCTCTAGCATGGCCGCAGTCAAATGACTGAAACAAGTAAAAGAGTACACGCGCATACACAAACACACGCACAGTATATGTAAACATGTACGGACATATGTGTGCATATGTGTATACGGGTGTGCGCCCGTGTGTTTAATTGTGTATATGTGGTATATCGAATTCGAGAAAGTTATGAAAGTCACACAAGAAAATATTCGGCGTAAGTGGTTTCTTTAGATATCCTGTGTTGAGAATAAAGAGAACTAAACAAACATTAGCTAAGTACTGGAATTATGAAAAGCCTTTCAAAGATTCATGGAAATATTACTACAAGTGATTCACACTTAAAATTGTACGTGGAAGCAAAAAGCACGAGGCATTCTGTCTATTATGATTAGCAATCGTATGTTATGCCATTGTATGTGTGTGCGTATAAAGAGAGAAATAGGAGAGAGGAGACCGGGAGATAGATACATAGCGAGAGAGAGGGAAGTGAATGAATTAGAAAGTTATACACACACACACACCACACACACACACACACACACACATATATATGTTCATATATATATATAAGGATAAGATCGTTAATTTAAATATCGATCTTATCAGGTGGTCAGCATAGGAATAAAAACCTTCAACGGTAATAATTAGCATTAAAATTATAATTTAGGGCATCTAAGAGTTACCACCACGCTGGAAATAGCAGCCAAAACTTGACTCTAAAACTACATTAAATGTTTATACAGCACCAGGAGAGAAGACAAGAGACGAAATATACTAGAAAAAAAATACTGTAATCTGCTATTTTTAGGTGGTGGTTTTTCTTAGATACCCTAAATTATAATTTTAATAATAATCATATGTGTATGCATGTGTGTGTGTGTGTGTGTGTGTGTGTGAAGGCGCTTGGCTCAGTGGTTAGAGCGTCGAGCTTACGATCGAATCTTGTGAGTTCGATTCCCGGACCGGGCTGCGTGTTGTGCTCTTGAGCAAGACACTTTATTTCACGTTGTTCAAGTTACCTCAGCTATAGAAATGAGTTGTGACATCACTGCTGCCAAGCTGTATCGGCCTTTGCCTTTTTTTTTTTTGGATAATATCAGTGGTGTGGAGAGGGGAGGCCGGTATGCATGGGTGACTGCCAGCTTTCCACAAACAACCTTGCCCGGACTTGTGCCTCGAAGAGTAATTTACTAGGTGCAATTCCATGCTCATTCATGACCGAAGGGGGGTATCCTCCTCATATATATATATATATATATATTATAGATAAGCATGTATAAAAAATATGAACACAAGCATTTATACATGTGTGGAGATATAATTAAAGGGGGCTACTAGGCCCTTGGTGATAGTATCGTGATACCTGATTGTAAATTGTGGGGGGGCTATAGATGCTGGGAAAGGGTTATTTGTCATAGAATATGATGCGTTTAATATATTTCAGGTACCTGAGCATACTTTTTTCGCAAGGAAAATTAAAGTCCGGTATGTTTGCTATGTAGATTAAGTTTAGAGAAGATATTCTCATAGGTATAGCTTAGTTGATTGTATGACAATCCATTCAATATTATAGGTCATATTAAAATTCTACAGAAGCTAAATATGTTACGATAAGGGAGTTGTGACATTTCTTCTTATTTGGTTTCCTGAATGAGCTAATGTGTTGAATAAATCTGTCTTTAAAGGAATTTGCTGTTAAATAATTTGAGGTTAATGAAAATTTGTGTGTGTTTACGAAGGTTTTATTTAGCTATGGATGATGTTCTGGTGATTTTAAATACACTGTACATGCATGCGTCAAACGTTAAAGGAATCTTAACAAATTTTAATATCACGTGACTAGACTATCGGCAATTTACGTACTATGAATAAATTTGATTTTCCGTTAGTCTGCTTTTGATGATGACGCAGATAGTTGGGCGGTTTGTTGCGCCAAAAAAAAAAAAAACATAATCAGAAACATGGTCTCATGTCGAACTATATTTATACTTACATATATATTATTCCATTTGATCAGTTGTTTTTTTTGACAGAATACGTGTATATATTTCTTTGTCCATGTGTACACACTATATAAATACATATACGGAATGATGGCCACATTCATACCCGCACATACAAACTCGCACATATACAAACACTCATATATATTAACCTGCGTGCCAAAGCAAATTTGTTTATCTCTTAACCCATTATATTTTTGGCTATTTGTGGAGATTCCTTTATAAAATGATGATATCGATGCAAAAATGTAAATAAAATTCCTACAGAACAGACATATTGATAGTTAAAAAACACCGGAGAAAATGCACGTTCACTACTATGTGTACACATACACACACATGTGAACATACCCAGATAAATATATGTATATATATATAGATGTATATACATGAATATATATATTATATATACATATATATACGTATGCATATATCTATATACATATATATACATATGCATATATCTATATACATATATATACATATATATACACACAAACGCACGTATATTTATATATATATATATATATATATATTATATACATTTCAACATATATGTATACATACATATATACATACACACATTCACACATACATATACATACATATCTCTACCTAAGTATTTATCTCTCTATCTATCAATCTATCTAACTATATATATAAATATATCAATATATATATATATATTTATATACATGTACATACATGCATACATACATACACGCACACACACACACACACACATATATATATATATAAATTTGAGACAGGTAAAGTGATAAAAGTTATCAAAGGATATAAAAACTGTTCGAAGAGCGAAAAGCAGAGAGAGAGAGAGAGAGAGAGAGAGAGAGGAGGAAAGGAGAAAACAAAGGTAGAGATAGAAAGATAAAGAAAGAAAGAAAGGAAGAGGGCTATAAAGAAAGAGAAACAGAGCTTGAGATGAAGAAGGGGCATAATTGAAAAGCGAAATTTATGAAAACGACAGCGAAGGTAATAGTGAAAATGAACAAAATTCAGTTCTGCGTTGCATGAAATAGCATAATACCCCACCCAATATATACCTACATAAATACGTATATAGATATATGTATATATACATATATATCTATATATATATCTATTATATATATATATATATATATATATTTATATATATATATTATATATATATATATA
>NC_043008.1:60188903-60233903 GCF_006345805.1 Octopus sinensis
GAAGAAAAGAAAAAAAATTAACAATATCGAAAATAGAAAATAAATAAAACTTCCACATGAAAAGAGATTATCTCGTCTTATCATAAAGGTAAATCTTTTTACTTAACTCTTAACATTTCTCTATATTTTGTTTGCGGAAGCATAAAACCAGACGAAGGATCGTTCTATCCATACATGCCGTGTGCAATAAAATAAAATAAAATACGAAACAATCCGCATAGAATCCTATTAAATGCAGATAAATCTTTTTCAATGGCTGCATTTAGTGTTTGTTTTACTCTTGCTACAATAAAGAGTGTGGAAGCCATTTTGGGAACAATTTATATTATCTGATCATTGATGTTCAACTAACACACAACTGACATAAGTATGGGATGAAAATACGCTAGATTATATCATACGTATATGTAAAAGAGCAATGAATGTTTATATACATGCGTTCACATACATATACACGAAAAAAATTCTCACGCTTATATGACTAAATGTAAGTATAAAATAAATACATAAATGAATAAATAATGCGTATGTTTGTGTCTGAGTGTGTGTATGTATGTGTTTGCTTGACATGTCAACTACTGCAGATTTACATATAAAATATATTTTCAGTTCCTAAATTCTGCCGCTACTCGAACACACTGATATATTTGTGGCAATATATAAGGAATTATTTAGTATATATGTGTATATACGCGTATATATATATATATATTATATATATATATATATATATATATATATATATATATATATATATATATATATATATATATACACTTATATTTATTTACGTATTTATATATCTGTGTGAGTGTCTGTTTTGTTCTACAAAGAAGAGAAAAAGATCTCAATTCCTAGTTTTATTCTACTCAATATTATAGAATTTTATGCTGTTGCAATCTTCAGGCGAGTTTACGCCTGAAGATATACGCGCCAAATAGCTTGCAACATATACAGATGAAAGATTCCCGACCCACTCGCTCGGCATACTTCAACGTCTATATAGAAATATGTATTATACACTATTATATTTACTATATATATATATACGTGTTTGTGCATTTATATATGTGTATATATATGTATATATATATATATATATATGTGTGTGTGCACGTATATGATATATATATACATATATACATTAATAAGCAAGAATAAACACATACACACATACAACCACACACAAAAATACACACACACATATAATGCAAGGAAATACAATCATATTTTGTATTTGCTCCAAAAAGAGCTAACACAAACGATAGACTCTTGTACACATAAGAATGAAGGTCTCCTCTTTAGAGATAGTAAATATTTCCGCACTGGAAACTTTCTGGATTCTTTATCATTCAACCTTTACTCATACTAAAGCGTTCTCTATTTCTTAATCTGATTTAGAAAAATACTGAATCACAAATAGTTTTCTTTAGGAATGCTTTTTAAGTACTAACTCAAATTTTGATTTTTGTTCCACATGACACTTCAATTCTTTTGTAATGACTTTCTGTTGTGTGGACACCCCCAGACGATGAAGTAGGCTAGCCCAATAGGTAGATATAGTAGGAGAAGCCTAGACATCAGAGTTCAGACTAGAATAGAGTAGCAGAGAGAAGAGTCGAGTTGAGAATAAGGCATCCGAACGTGCAACACAACAGTGGAGACGAGGATTTCATAGCTATTTCGTAGCTCACACAGCCACTGTGTAGTATTGCGATATAACACTTTCTTGAATTACGCAGCGTATATCTTTGGTATGAGTCTCAATATTATCACCTATGTTTCAACTTGAAACCTTACATTCACACTTTAAATTGTTGTGTATACGCCTGAAACGCCTTTTATCATGTTTGCAAAATCTGTTGTCCTTAACAAGAACAAGAACAACAAGAACAACAACAACAACAACAACAACAACCACAACCGCCACAACCATCACCACTACCACTACCACCAGCACCACCACCACCAGAAGAACGATTAGCATATTGAATGAGTTGAAAATGTTTCAATCACACACAAAAAGGCCTCACAAACTTAAGTTGGCAAAATGTTTCTCCTCTGCTATATTGTTTGCAGCGACATCTGTAAAAGTTTACTACTGTAACTGAATACTAGTATCAAGTGGACTTCGCAATTAAAGAGAATCTAAAGCAAATCTAATGCATGGTTTTCTTTCATACGAGTTCTTTATACAAATTTCCCCAAATAAAGTTCATATGGACCACAGATGTATAATGGCTTAAAATTACTCGCCGTTCAAAATTTTTGATTAATAGGCAATAGAATTTATGCATGTGTAACTGAAGTACAGGCTTGTATAATTACTGTCACGTATGTTGTATAGAACTTAATCTGTATGATTAATATCAGCAGTTTGTTTCATATGTATCTATAGTTTGTTTTCAACCCAATGTTAAACAAACTTGAATATACACACGCCACACACATACACACTCATATATATATATATATGTGTATATATATATCAACACTGAAGTATCTAAGACTGAATCACAACTTCTCGATTGCCAAGTGTATATAATTTCTCAGTTTCTTCGCTCTTTCTTCTTAACCTGGAGTTTTAACATCAACAAAACTGTGCTGCTGGACTAAACTTTCTTTCATATATATAATTGATTTTGACGTATGGTGCATTAATAAATTATTGCACCATATTTCTTGTCAAACTTACACCAACTGTAAATAAGTACAGAATATCAATAGATCATTTATAACCTCATGAGAGGAGGCTTGGTTTTGGCTATATTTAATCTGATGTCAGCCAAGTCCATATCGCAAAGTATTGATTGCCAGGAATACGTTTGCCTTCCCTCTAAGAATTTTTAATCAGAAAATTACTTTTTAGAAGTAGGACACCATAAATCTTTTCGTACACGGAATTGATTAAGACGTACAGATATACAATTATTAATAAATTATTAATTTTTAAAGGAAGCTAACATCATATCGCAGATTTTTTAACCTGGACTTCATTTTTTATTACTTTTTCTTAGACACGATTTCTATAAGAGAAACTCACATATATAAAGAAAATATGTGTTGTTTTTGGTAGTAAACAGGAAGAAATTCGGGCAAATTTTTACTAGATCTGTATGGAATACTGTAAACAGATGACAAGTAATTGGAAGGAGTCAGGCAGGAAAGAAGGTGAAAGAACGTCTGAAGTTCTGAATTTGGAAAGAATTGTTTGTGGCTCCAAGGAACTCGCAAAACAAAATCGTTTAAATTTACACAATTACTCTCCTTGTTCGTTTCTACAATGAATGCACGCGCACACACACATGTTATGCATACATACATATATATATATATATATATATATATATATATATATATATATATATATATATATTATATATATATGTATATATATATGTATGTATATATGTGTGTATGTGTGTGTATCTATGCTCACATATATATGCTAAAAATTCTATAGGGTCTCACAACATTATTGAACGTGAAATTAGTTTCCTTTCTTTCCAAATTGTGATTATATTATTGATAATTGTTTACGTGGCTCGCTTTGACTCAAGAATCATATCACATTAAATACATTTTATCAAATGAGAACAGCAATACATAATGTGATAAAAGAAAAGTAGAAATTGCTTAATACATAGCTAGGAATTGGTAACAATAGAAACTAAATCTAATATATTCCTGTATGTGTATGTATGTTTGTGTACCTATATTGTCTCCCTGTGTGCGTCTGTACGCCTGTTTCTGAGTGCAGGCTTATAAAGGTACGTATATATCTGTACATATAATATATGTATACTTATATATATATATATGTATACTTATATATATATATATATGTATACTTATATATATATATATATATATGTATATATATATGTATGTATGTATATATGTATATGTGTATATATATACATTTGTGTGAGTGTATCTATCTGCACAAGTATGTACACACTCTCATATTTTTCTGTGTATATATATATAGATACATATATATATATATATATATATATATATATATATATATAATATATATATATATATATATATAATATATATATATATATATATATATATATATATGTTTGTCTGTGTATTGACAATGAATTGAATTGGCAATTTTTATCTGTAATGCTAAAATAATCGAATGATAAGGTTCGGCTGGAATGTTTCGGTAATTCCATTTTACATCGCAAATTTCCTATAAAACTTGACAAACTATTTTTGAAGTGAACGTATTTCATCGCTTGGACATCCGATAGAAAGCAATTTCTTGAAATAACCCAGCATAAAATAAATAACCATGATTCTGCAAGGCGACTTGAAACTGAAGTGAATTACTGCTTACAAGTGTCGGCAGTTGTGGAAGTGTGTTGGGGAAAAATAACGCCCTTGATTGGTGTGATTTTTCTTTCATTGACTCATTTGTTTCATTCTGTATTGGTTTCTTCCCATTTTCAGTTTTTAAAGTCTGTCTATTTTTTTTCCTCCAAGAAACTGTCAATCCATATTAAGGAAATGTCTATTCAACACACTGTTACTTGTTGTCTTTAGCTAATTGTATTTCAAATTGGAAAATGTCCAGATCTATCGATATACTTCATCGAATTATTTCTTCATTTAGCATAAATTGAAAAAAATAAAGATAAATAAAGGGTAAGGAAATTTCGGTATTTCCACACGAAACGTACATATAGAGACACATGTATATACCATACATTATATATACTCTCTTTCACACACATACACATATATGTACATATGTATATATATATATATATATTATATATATATATATACACACATATATATATGTATATATATATATATATATATATATATATATATCTACCTATCTCTCTATAAACATACACATACACACTTACGCACATACACACACATATATATATACATAGTGGTGTGAATCCGAATGTATGTATATACGTATGTACATGATTAAATAGAATATAGGAACATGAGCTTACGTTAGTTTCCTTTAATGCTTTCTAATGTCATAAAATAAGTAACTTGGTTTATACATACTTATATACATAAACACATACATACATATACGCGTGTGTATGTGAGCGCATTTGTACTTATTTGTGTGTACATATTATTCCTGTAACTAAGGCGGTGAGCAGGCAGAAACTTTAGGACGCCGGTCGAAATTCTTAGCGGCATTTCGTCTGTCGCTACGTTCTGAGTTCAAATTCCACCGAGGTCGACTTTGCCTTTCGTCCTTCCTAATCCGATAAATTAAGTACCAGTTACGCACTGGGAACGATGTAATCAACTTAATCCCTTTGTCTGTCCTTGTTTGTCCCCTCTATGTTTAGCCCCTTGTTGGCAATAAAGAAATAAGAAACGTTAGCACGCCAGGCGAAATGCTTAACGGTATTTCGTCTGTCGATGAATTAAGTACCAGTTACGCACTGGGATCGATGTAATCGACTTAATCCGTCTGTCTGTCCTTGTTTGTCTCCTCTGTGTTTAGCCCCTTGTGTGTAGTAAAGAAATAGGTATTTCGTCTGTCTTTATGCTCTGAGTTCAAATTCCGCCGAGGTCGATTCTGCCTTTCATCCTTTCGGGATCGATAAACTAAGTTTCAGTTGCGTACTAGGATCGATATAATCGAATGGCCCCACCTCCCTAAAAATTTCAGGCCTTGTGCTTAGATTAGAAAAAATATTATTTCTGTAATTCGTACATTTGGAATAATGATGTGCAAATTCATTGCATATTTTCCCTGCTGCAACCAATAAAATTTACCCATCCTGCACATATTCAACGTTGTGTCTGCAAATCTTAACCACAATACATTTTTTCTTAGACAATGGGATGATTACTTCAAGATATAAACAAAAATGTTCTACGAGTATGTTTCAATAATGTTATTCAGGAATAAACATATAGGAAAGAATTGTAACCAAGGAGTCCCTTCCTTGTGATCCGTCCCACTAAAACGACAGACGGATGTTTTATGATTTTTTCTATTTGTGTTCTGTATTTGTAGGGCACTCATTGTCACCATAGATAAGGCAATTCGAGATCTCTTACAACATGAACAACTTTGATCAGTGGTTTACTAAGTAATAGCTCCCCTAACGCAGCGGCAATAACAGCAGCAGCAGTGGATGCGCAATGGCCCAGTGGTTAGGGCAGCGTATTCGCGATCGAAGGATGGCGGTTTCGATTTCCAGACCGGGCGTTGTTTGTGTTTATTGAGCGAAAACACCTAAAGCTCCACGAAGCTCCGGCAGGGGGTGGTGGCGACCCCTGTTGTACTCTTTCGCTCCAAATTTCTCTCACTCTTTTTACTGTTTCTTGTCCCCGACTTCCTACGCAACCGCTGAGCCTGGATGCGCATTCATCCATCCGCCGATGCTCTCGGTGTCGGGGGTTGACCTGCTTTCTCTTCTGCGGGTCTTACGAATAGCAAAGGACCACGTTTCGGACATTACCCACGAAGACCGCTTCGCTCAACAAACAAACAAACAAACAAACAAACAAGCAGCAGCAGCAATAGCAACGGCAACATTCACAACGGAAACACCATCTTACTGAACTAATGTCCTTTTTGAAAAAGCACAGGGTCTCAAATATGGCGCAAGGTAACTCCGCTAATAGTCACTTTATTGAACCCAGTCTTCAACTGCTTCTATAGTATACTGCCCTCAGAAGGAAAAAAACTACACTTGACCTCAACAAGATTTGAACTCAGAATTTTAAGAGTCACAACAAATGCTGTAAGTCATTGTGCTTGATTTTCTAATGAGAATACCAAACAATTCACAACAACTTACAAGAGTACAACTTAAGCACTTCAGCACTAAATTTTCCCTGGTATATTTGCACTTGGATTGATATTAACAATGCTGGAAATTAGAGAACAAGTTTAAGAATAGAAGATAACTTATCGATTAGAAATATTTACTCATTGTTTTATTTCTTTTTTTTATTTTGCATGTTAGGTAAATATTTTCATAAAAATATTTCCATGAATTAAAGGCATGCCTGTTTCTGGGACTTAGTAATACATAAATATTCGTTATATTATTAGACATTGGTATTCTGTCATCTACGAGAGATATGAGTGGCTAGCCTATGAATGGTGTTTTATGATTAATAGATTTTTGAACGATGATTAACCATTATATTCTAATGTTGCTTTCGAAGAATTAGCGATACACAACTTACAATCGTAGTAAAATAGCCAATATATATAATGTGTGTGCGCGCGTGTTTGTACATACATCTGCGCGCACACACAAACAGCTTAAATCCTATGAGTTAAGTCAGTACCAACGCACGAAACAGAGAGGAAAAATATCAATTTATCATATTTCTTCCCGTACTGAATGGAGGTAAACATGACCTTAGTGTGCTTAAATCTGGTTAACCCATTTTCCTACCCTTCATCTGCCGCTGCAACAGCCCTTTAAATATGCTCGAGTAATTCTGAGAAATAGACTGTACCGTCCCTTCAACCAATGTATTTCGTAATGGAATTCCTTTGTTGTACAAGTTATAGAATTTAACGTGTTCTCTGTCCAGGTCTCAAAGGTACGTGGGTCATTGATTCCTCTCAATGGTCACACAATAAACTATCCTCTGTAACGAGACACAGCTCTTTGTAATGTGGGTACCACTTTAAGATTGAACTAAGCGGCTCGTAGTCCTCACTCTATTTTATGAATAATCAAGATTGAAAGTATTCGTCTGTTAAGTACAGAGTAGTTTCAAAATGAAGATGTCATACGTCAGTCCTTAGTGCTAATCCGTTCGTACCGAATTTAAAAGTTATTTATTAATGATAAATCAGAACGTGATTTATATTACCTCAGTGAAACTAAACAGATAATATGTTGAGCATCAGCTAGATCTATCTATCTATCTATCTATCTATCTATCTATCTATCTATCTATCTATCTATCTATCTATCTATCTATCTATCTATCTATCTATCTATCATTCTATCTATCTATCTATCATTCTATCTATCTATCTATCTATCTATCTATCTATCTATCTATCTATCTATCTATCTATCTATCTATCTACGGCATGGAATTCATTAATCATTTAAGTTACTTTTTATTGTTAAATCGCTGAAATTTGTTGCTAATAAATATAATATTTGATAAAAGATTTGTATTGAATAAGAGCAGAATGCTGATGGCCTAAGCAGTTAAAGTTTTATGATGTCAACTATTCGCAAGTACTAACACAGTACATGGAACTTGTCTGCTTGATCAGTATTATCCTGGGGATAAATAGAGGTAACAACTGCAACAACAATAAGAAACTACGTTGTTAGTTTTTGCTTATTGTAGACACGAACAGATAATTCAATTGAATATACGTTCTTAGCAGACTAAATATATAACGATTCCAACGTCTAAACTTGGCAGAATATATGTTTAAAACACATCTGCTTCGGCAGTAATTCGGAACGGAAGTACATTAGACTATTTTCAAACTCTAACCAACCAGCAGGAGGTTTTAATAACATTAATAAATTTGATTATAGATATTTAATGATGCTTCCAGTTTTGCCAGCAATGGCTAAAAATTGATGAAATTTTCGTTTTAATAAAAAGACTATTAAATGTACATAGTGAATTATTATTTCTTCAGAAATCTTCATTTCATTTTCTCCGCACTCAAAATATCAGCACTTTATTATTTATATATTTAAAGTTATTATATTTATTTTAATTATTTCATGTAATTCTTCACTAGTCTGTCATATTGTTGTTAAATATTCTTAGCCTTTTCTTTGTGCATTTTTGTTTCTTTACTTCTATTTTTATCATTCATTCCTCCATATTTTTATTCTTCGTGAAAAATTAAATTGACCAGCTAATCAAGACTGAAATTAATTTTCAGCTTTAAAAAAAATTAAAAAATAGGAAATATTAAAATAAATAAATAAATAAATGAAAATATAATAAAAAGCTTAATACTAAGAGAAAAATGGAGACGCAAAGAGACGAAAATATAAAACCGTTTGAATAAAATGGTATAAAAATTAAAAGAATTGTTTTTATTCTTTTGAAAAGGAAATTTTAATAAAGAAAATGTGATCGTATCGTTTAGATATTTACATTCGATAAAGGTTAAAATATGTGTACGTGCATTTGTTTGTATATGTGAATATGTCTTGTAAATAGGGAGGTGGGTTGGAGGGAAAGAAATGATAAAAGGGATGAGTGGGGGAGAGAAAGAGTAAATGGGGAGGAGGTTGATGGGAGATAATCTGCAGTTTAAGATCTAAGAAGCCATTCATTGTTGAATGATAGTAACGTGAATTGTCTGAAAAACTGGGAAGTTGATATGATGTATTCACCTTTGTATCTTGAAAGACAAAAGGTAAAGAAATTCAATTTCTCATTAAAGATATCTTAGAGGAAAAGTAGTTTTGTTTTCATATCAGAAATGAAACTGGAAAACAATATCAAAAAAGAAACCAAGATGTTATTATTTAAAGTTTACAAGTTTACAAGATAATACAATAGGAAGACTTGACTATATTCTATGTGCTTTATCGTATTAAATAGCTTTGGTTTTCTCTTCATCTCGAAAGAAACATTAAAGAATCCAGACTCCTTTATAAAAATATAGTTAATAAATATAATAAGTCAATTAATTAGTTTTTGTTTTCAAATACAGAGATCATAACATCAAAACAGCTACCATAATGCTACAATTCGTAAAACGAAAACAAACTCTCTTTCTCTCTCTCGCTCTTTCTCACTCTCTCTCATTTTGCCTCCACTCTTTCTTTCTCTCTCTCTCTCTCTCTCTCTCTCTCTCTCTCTCTCTATATATATATATATATATATATATATATATATATTATATATATATATATATATATATATATATATATATACATCTATAAACAAATATCTCTCCCTCTCCCTACCCTCACACTCACACATATACATGTATATATTCATAATTTTAGATCTCTATAGACTTCAATAACAGTAGTAGCAATATATATGTGTACGTGTTTGTATACATGTATTCAAGATCCTTAAGATCTATAGACCCCCAGTTAGAGTAGTCCCTATATATGTAAGTGTGTGTTTGTATGTTGTATGTGTGTCCGTGGATCTGTGCACGCTTGGCAATGCTTTGATCAATCTATCGATCTCTAGACCGCTTACAGCCTGTAGATGTTGAAAGTACAGTTTTCCTGATTACAAGATACACTACAATCCACAGATATTTGTTTTACTGGCCACAGCCAATAGTTGTCAATTCTGAACATTCGTAGCCTCAAGATGTTAAATCGTATCAAACGGAATCGATGACATGTTGACTCTGCTGGGTGACTGCATCTTACAATAGATCAATTATATTGATTTTCCTGATCCTACTATAATAAAAGATCAAATGCACTCTCATAATTTGAAGGATTCTAACAAAGCTATATTTCAACTAGACATAAGTGAAAAGCTTATAAAATTTAGAGTCAGTAACAAATTCATGTTGGATAGTGGATCTGATAATTCTGAACCTTTCTTTGTAGATCTATGATCAAGAAACTTCTAGAAACACCCGTTCCATATTCTATTCAAATATAGTGTATTTAAAACTACATTATCATTATAGGCGCAGGAGTGGCTGTGTGGTAAGTAGCTTGCTAACCAACCACATGATTCCGGGTTCAGTCCCACTGCGTGGCATCTTGGGCAAGTGTCTTCTGCTATAGCCCCGGGCCGACCAATGCCTTGTGAGTGGATTTGGTAGACAGAAACTGAAAGAAGCCAGTCGTATATATGTATATATATATATGTATATGTATGTGTGTGTGTTTGTGTGTCTGTGTTTGTCCCCCTAGCATTGCTTGACAACCGATGCTGTTGTGTTTACGTCCCCGTCACTTAGCGGTTCGGGAAAAGAGACTGATAGAATAAGTACTGGGCTTACAAAGAATAAGTCTCGGGGTCGATTTACTCGACTAAAGTCGGTGCTCCAGCATGGCCGCAGTCAAATGACTGAAACAAGTAAAAAGAGTAAAAAAAAGAGTATCAATTGTATTCTTGCTCTCTTTAAAGATTTCAGAATGTGATACAATGAAAATTTAACTGTTATATCAGGTAAATTGAGTGACCATATATGAGTATCCTGTAGCTAATCAATTGCTGTAGTTTTATCTATGTAATTAGTATTTAGTTTCTAGGGATTTAGCAACATCATTATAAACCCATTAATTTCATGATAATATCTGGTAGCATTAATGATTATTTTATAAATTTTTCCGCTACAAACATTTTTATAAAATAAATGTCAGGAAAAGAGTAGTTTATTTGCACAGAATCTGTAAATATGTAATTAGAGTGCATCACACCATATGTGCTTAACCATATGTTGGCACGATTTAGTGGGTTACATTGTTAATTATTTACAGTTAATTTAATGTATGGTAGCTTTTGATGGCCACTGTAGATTTATATTAAATACGCTCTCATATTTGCAGATATAACAAATAGAATACTGTTCCTGAATATTGTAAATCTAGTGTTATTGTCACACAACACGCTGGATAGATTACGTGCCTGTGTGGTAAGTAGCTTGCTTAGCAACCACATAATTCCGGGTTCAGTTCCACTGCGTGGCACCTTGGGCGAGTGTCTTCTACTATAGCCTCGAGCCGACCAAAGTCTTGTGAATGGATTTGGTAGACGGAAACTGAAAGAAGCCAGTCGTATACATGTATATATATATATATAATATATATATATATATATATATATATATATTATATATATATATGTGTGTGTGTGTGTGTGTGTGTGTGTGTGAGTATTTGTTTGTCTGTGTTTGTTCCCCAACATCGCTTGACAACCGATGCTGGTGTGTTTTGAGTCCCCGTAACATTAGCGGTTCGGTAAAAGAGACCGATAGAATAAATATGCATTTCGTTATAGTTAATATTTTCAAGGAATTGATAACCAGAAAATGAGTTAGTTAGTTGTGTCTTGCTGTTTGAATAATCCACATGAAAGATTCTGCGTCAATCTCTTAAGATATGTAGGATTTATTTTGTTCTGTTATCATACGTAGAAGATCGGTGGGTTGACAGAATCTTTAGAGAACTGAATGCCTTCCTGTATTTATTACAGTTCTTTACGTTCTGATTCAAGTTCTATCGAGGTCGACTTCGCCTTTCCTCCTGCTTACCTCGATAAAAGAACGCACCAGTTAAATCCTGGGGCTTATTTTATCGACTAAAATACTACCCTCAAAATTATTGACCTTGTTCTTAAATTAGAAACAATTAATTATTTAGTAGCAGCCGAGAATGAGTATGTTAACAGGCACACTACTGAAAACTCTTAATATATGCTACGTCTTCTAGATTCCATTCTTTGAAAGTGCCTTTCCATCACATCTGCATGTGGTGAAACCTTTCTCTCCTTTCTTCACTTAGCATTTTACAAGGTTGATGGCGCTTCTATTCCTTTTAGTTAATGAAAAATCTAAATTGCAGTTAAACCAGCCATAGATATTTTTTTTTTTATCTAAGTTCTTAAATATTCCACTCTATAGAATTTTATCTTTATACTGTTGAGACTTCGATTCTTTCTTACTCGTTTTGTAATTTCATTTTTAGGCTCCATCATATTTCTCTCCACGACTCATTAATTTCTTCTCTGTTCATTCTGATTATCAACAAAGTGTACTTCTCCTCTGAAGCTTATCCTTTTAATAGAACAGTATTATTACCCGAACTCTTCTCTTTCCTCCCTGCAGTATTTATCCATTCACACTTTTCCATTGCTATGTAACATGTCACTCTAACTTTTGTTCCCTTATATTAAGCTTATATTCACTTGACGCTTTTCCCTCTTTTCTTCTGTGATGAATAGCATAACGTCAATTGTTTGTCTGTAAAGCAAGAGATTCCTTTATAGGGTTGTCGTTAAAGATTCCAACCAACATTTCTATAACTGCTTATGTAACTGAACTATTTTCAACATAACCCAGCCTATGAAACTACTGCTCAATTTATGGCTTTCACTAAATCCGTTTTGTATACTTGCAGAATTTTCATTCCGATTACGAATTCATTATTGGAAATTACTGGGATTTTTTTTCTTTACCTTTCCTCGTTTAATTTTTGCCTTCTTTGCGGGAATATATAGAAATAATACTCCTTTCAAATCTCCTCCAAATTTTATGCCGGCACGGTCTGTATTTATTGCCATACAATAGCAAGCTCCTTTGTCGTATTTAATATGATAACAGATTTCTTTCCGAAAATATTTAATTTTCAATGATTATTATACACCTGCTGTTTTAGAGTGTTAAGAAAATAATTTACGGTCCTTGAAAATCTGACAGTTATCGATGCATGAAAACCCGCCCCTTCAAGGCAACTGATGTTGTCGTGAGGAAATATGGCTATTTCACGGGTGATAAAGTTTAACACTAGTGTCATCCCAGACGTTGGTCTATCCATCCTACAGTTGTATCTTAGTAAAGCTTACTACTAAATTCTTACGACAATTATCTTCCTGCGACATGATTGAGAAATGATTTTGTACCATTTAGAGGTTTTTCTAGAAATGACGGTAGAAAAGGTGCTATCGCTCTTTCATTCACTCTGAATATACACGTTTTTGTTATTACGTTGAAGAGCTTAATAGATAAGCTCTGATAATAAATTGTTATTGTTTTTGTTGCAAGACCTCAGGTCTCCCTTTCATGAAGACTTTATAATAAAAGGTGTATCAAACGTGACCATTTCAACATTCTCATTGTCAAATGGCATCTGATTTATCAATATCAACTGGGTATTTTTTTTTGTCAATAGTGCCTTATGCTATGATGATGTGTGGTATATTTCCCTACTCTTTCCAGCAGGTTTAACAGCCGAAAGACTTGGCCCTTGGCATATGTCCAGCTTGGTGCATTCACATTATGACACAATTATCATAATTTATGTATGCTAGACTTAAATATATCCGACGTATCAAATTTAATGTATTTGCAGACTTACTTGATATAAGAATTTCTTGAAAAATGATACATAGATAGCTTTGAATACAGCTGTGCCTTTGTCTGTTGATGTATTTTGCAATGTACCTAAATATAGAAGATATGAATTCGCACGAGGTTTCACCGGATTCTGACCCATTGTATCATTTATGTATATAAAAACATGGGAAAACTTCAAATCGACCTCAAATTAACTCCAATTTACAGACCTCAAGTTAACTCCAGTTTACAGAAGTCTCGAGTAGTCCTCCAAATAAAATTTGTCTATTTTCATATATATATACATGTCTTGAACTGACATTTTATCCAGTTTGTCAAAATAATATCATTTGTCAACATTAATATAAGGCTTTAAGCGTAAATATTTTCAGTATTCTGTTAGACTCTTAAATAAATGACACATGTGTGAGTGTCCCTGTATGTGTGTTCATGAGTGCATGTTTATGTATATATATATATATATATATATATATATATTATATATATATATATATATATGTATATATATATATATATATATAATATATATATATATATATATATATATATGTGTATATATATATATATATATATATATATATGTACTTATATATATGTGTGTGCGTGTGTATGTAGAAATACAAAAACAGACACGTACACACACACACATACACATATATCTAGTATCTACATTTATTTTCTCAACAATTGATAACTTGTAAATTTTCTCATATAGTTTTTGACAAACTTGATACATTTCATATCAACTCTTAGTTCCTCTGAGGAAATGTCTGCCGAGATTTTTCTTACTTTTGAAATAAGTTTATTTTATCAATATGCAATGTATAGAAAGTTTCACCTTATATATAAAGTACGTTATCAATGGGTGAAAAGGTTATACTTTTCGTCTTGGCTTCTTTTTATGAAATTTTCTGAAGATTTTAAAATTACGTTTTCAGTAGATTCATGCGAGTATTTTTCTCGTCAATGCATCACCAGGTGCAAGTCTATATTCGGAAGTGTGTAATATTGTCTGTCCTTTCGTAAAGTGGGAAGGTGTTACATTCAATTTGCTGTGATGTCGGATATTTTTTTTGTAACGGGGAATGCTGTTTCTTGTTCTGTTATTTTAGTGTTTCATTGCGTCAAGAA
Organism: Octopus sinensis; assembly: GCF_006345805.1. NCBI lineage: Eukaryota > Metazoa > Mollusca > Cephalopoda > Octopoda > Octopodidae > Octopus > Octopus sinensis. The sequence goes on from NC_043008.1 coordinate 60,204,061, forward strand.
AAGATGGCGTATAATATGTGCAGCATGAAAGTATTTTCTATTGAATTAAGTACGTTTTTTTGTAGAGTGCGTACTGTGCATGATAAGATATTTTTGAAGTTGTCAGAAGATTTTTACGTCTAAATATGGAGGATTTGTTATCGCGTTCTTTCCTTTTCTATCATACCTTGGTTGCAGTTATTTTCTTACCATTTTACTGTCACACTCAATATCTTGCCTATTCCCACTTCGAGTTCTTTTATATTTAGATAACTTATCGATCTCCTCCCGAGTGTAATGTTGGCCTATATGCTTTAACTCTTTTAGACAAATCATTCTGTAATATGTTAGACTTAAGACCAACACAATAGTGTTACTAAATTTTGATTATACTTTCCTTGTAGTGCTGTAAAATATGTTTTTTCCCCCAAGTTTCTTTTTTAAGCTGGCTTATTTTCATAAGTTCAGGCGGTAGGAAAATGGCCGTCTTGACAGAGATGAAATGTTTCAAAGAATTGCCAAATCTGCTATTTATGTTAAATATGTCTCAAAGTACGATCACATTAAAATCAAACTCTGACATACCTCATAAATCCTCCGTTTTCTATTCTGCAGTTGATTTACTACAAATATACGCTGATGGAGAAAATATATGACCAATGGTGTTTTAGTCGTTAATATCTCGTCCATTTTAGGCCTTGGGGATCTAAGACTATATTATCCAATTTGTTTTGTCTTTTTAAAATCAATAATTTTTTGAGAGATATTTCGCTGCCATTTCTACCACGTACATATATATCATGTCATTGGAAGGGTGTGATACAGCAGAGCATTAATTAAAGGTACGCCAGCTACGACTAACCCGTTGTTTTAGGGACTGTCTAGGGCTACGTTATACAACGTATCATTATCTATTATTTTATAAAAAGTTGAATTATGATTTGACTGAAATGTGGCTACTATTTCTAGCACACCAAGAACCCACATAGTAGTTCCCCACTGTACACTAGTCGTTGATGTATGTATAGTGGGGCACGGTTGATATGTTATCCTGTGTTGCTTTTGTTTCCTTTGTATCGGATTCTTGTTTGATATCAACATATATTGATATTATTGTAAACAGTATATTTTGGGTATAATCAGAAAAAAGAAAAAGATATCAAGTATGAATAAATTATATTTAATTAAGATAGGAATAACATTGTCATCTACTTGGCTGATTAATTATGCAATTCGCTCGACACGGTAATGTTATTGCGTTGTTTTTTTTATTTGATTTTTGTTTTGTTTCTGTCTCTTATGTTTCAGCACAGTTGATGCTATTCGGTCTGGAGCCGTTCATTGTCATTACGTCCCTTATTTTTGCCATTCACTCCAGGGCTTTTATAATCTCATTATTATTAATAATATGGTATTGTTATTATTATTATTGTTGTTCCCATTATTGTATTATATTGATGACGCTGGTCTTATATCGTTTTTTTTTTTAATTTCTTACCAGCGACATTTCGTTCACTTTTAGGTTCTGAGTTCAGATTCTACCCAGGTAGACTTTGCCTTTTATCCTATCTAGATCGATAAAATAAGTATCAGTTGAAAACTGGGGTCGACGTAATCGATTCCTTACCCCAGAATTTCAGGGCTCGTGATTATACTAGAAATGATTATTTTGCGTGTAAGATGGCAGAATGCTTAGAGCTTCAGGAAAAAAAAAAACAAAAAAACAAAACAAAACAGAATGCCTTTTAGCATTTGTTCCAGCGTTTTACATTCTAAGTTTAATTCCCGCCAAGGTCAAATTTGTTTTCATCGCAATGTAAGGGACTAACTCCCTACCTTCAAAACTGATGGCTTTGAAACTGACGTTTTTTTGTTTCCAAAATTTATACATCCCTTTTAAATGTTCAAGTGCAGTTAATAATAAGAATATACATACTACACATCAACGCACTTTACACTTATGCAACATGTGTTTGGTGGATATTGATACATTTTGTATCGTGAATGAAGTTATACATTCCAGGACTTTCAACAGTTCTGTCTACTTCCAGTTAAATAACGAGGGGATGTGATTGGTAAAATATATTTTATTTCTCTAAATAAATAAACATGCATTATTTTCTCCTGCTGAGGAACAAATATACAACAGCATACATGGATTATCTATTCCCAACAGCATTCCGCCATTCCGACCTCTCGTTTCAAAAAATTTAGCTATACGCCATGTAAAGCCAGTAAATGAGTAAAATACTTTTTTCTCCATTTCTAAACATTCCTATGGTCTAATACTTTTGATTAATTATTAGTTTTACATGTTATAACAAATATTAAATAAATAAAATTCAGATGACTAACATAATATTGTAACTCTATTGCTATCTTCTATAGAGGATCATATTTGAAGTATGTTGCGAAATCACTAAGTAATAAATATTAGATATGAAAATTTGGCTATATTTCTTATTGAATTTCAGATTTTTCATTGCTAAATTTATATAAAACATCAACACATCCGCTGGAAAATATAATTTGTCATAGATAGAAACTTCCTTTGCCAAATATTCGATATCAGATATGAACATTCGTTTTTCCAAATACCATTTATTAAAAATATCCAAATAGAACATTACGAAATAAAAATAAATATGCTTCTATCAAATATTGTATATCAGTTATCAACGTTCCTCTTAAATATCGAATATCAGATATTTGCGTTAGTTTATGCAATATTAGTATAGTAAATATCAAATAATGCCGTACAGAATATTAAAATAAAAATATATAATAATAATTATTTTCTAAATATCATAAAACAGGCAAACTTATATATATATATATGTATATATATATATATATATACACATATGTATACACACATATATATGTATCTGTTTGTGAGTGTATGTGTTTTTGAATCAATATACACATATATACACATGTATATTCTATATATACAAATATGTAAATTGACATACGTATTTTTATATTTGTACACATACACATGTATGGACACACACCCGTATAAAATTATACGCATATATCTCTATGGCTATCTCTATCTACATGTGTGTGTGTATGTATGTGTGTGTGTGTGTGTGTGTGTGTGTGTAAGCTATACGATTAATGAACTTGTTTCAATTGAAATGTAAAAATAATTAATAAAATACGAATATACAAGTAGAATTAATAAATTAAGAGAGGTAACATTATACACTGTATAGGAGGCATTTCCCCGTATATAATTACATACGTGAATACCTACCTTAAATTTTATAAATGTATGTATAAGTAGACATGAATGCAAGACTCACATGCACTCACGTGTGCGTTTACGCTAAATGTTTGCGGTATAAACGTAGAAAGGCAAAGCTCTGAAGAGGCACGTTTACTAGATTTAGTGATAAAGGTTACCTTTCACTAGTTCACAGAAAAAACACAAACTTCCAGTAATTGCATTCCAAGTCTACCCTGAATATCGAGTTAGACATTGAGAAGTTGAGAGAGAAAATGGGTTAAAATTTGTATCAAATAGAACAATGAGTAAACAGAATGCCATACATACATACACACATACATACATAGTTACATACATATGTATATATACGTATATATACACAAATGTGTGTGATGTGAGAGCGTGTACACAGAAACATGTATTCAACACATATATCTACCTATATACATTGGTATATATGTAAAGATACATCTCTCTCTCTCTCTTTCTCTCTCTCTCTCTATATATATATATATATATATATACGCGCACACACATGTACACTTACACACGCACACATACACTCATATATATATATATATATATATATGTATATACACATGTATATATACACATACATACATACCATACATACATACCATACATACATACATACATACATACATACATACATACATACATACATGCATACATTCATACACACATACATACACACACACACACACACACACACACATATATATGAGATTGAGAGACAGGGAGACAGAAAGGAGGAGAAAGCGAGTGACTTTAAGCAAATCACTATCAGACACGAGAAACAATTCGATTTTATATATTTTTCAATGCCTGCTTGCTTCTTTATTTTTTCTCTAGCTTCTGTTCAATTAAGAGGTGAAAAAAATTTATAAAGTCTAAAACATACACTAATACTGCTTATGTGTGTGAGAGAGAAAGAGAATGAAAATAAATAAAAAGCGAAAAGTTCTGATTTCGACAATATAATGAAATTATTTGTCTGGTCAATATTTTGAACACGGTGCGGGTTTTTTTGCTGGCGACTAAAGATATTTTTTTTTCCAGGAGAATGCCACGTATTTCTAGTTCACCATATAATAACAGCCTCGAGGTCTTCATTCTCTCCTATAATGTCTTAGCCTAATTTCTGACAATGGGTTTTCTCTTCTGAGGTTGATGAAATTGTTACATTAAATATCGTAAATTATGGTTAAAAGACATTTGAGTTTAATTCATAATTATTTACTTGTGCATTGTCTTTGGAGAATCGCCTTAGGTTTGGCTAATGCAATAAATATACTTATATGTAAACACACTAATATATATATATATATATATATGTATGTATATATATGTGTGTGTGTGTACATATATAAATATACATACACACACGTACATATATATATATATATATATACATATGTACGTATGAATACATACATACATATATAGATATATATGTATATATATATATATATATATATATATACATATACAAATATTTGTCTATCTCTCCATGTATCTTTCCCTATCTCTCTATCTTTCTGTGTGTGTGTGTAAAACATTACGAATATAGATCGACCCCGGTACGCAATTGGTATTTAATTCATCGACACCGAGAGGATGAAAGTCGACCTTAGCGGAATTTGAACTCAGTACATAAAGAAAGACGAAATATCACTATGCATTTCGCCTGGCGTGCTAAGATTTCTGCCAGCTCGCCGTTTTAAAAACATTACCAATATTAAACAAGAGTTTGCTAATAATAAAATTTCCTACATAGATATCGAACGAATGGTCGAACTCTATATAGAATCACTTTATACGGCGAAGTTTTGTATCATAAAATTAGACGTGATCTAAAGCTGGTTCTTATCAATGTAATTAATAAATCACTAATTTATGCTTTATGGACATGTTAAGAATCTTACTATCAAGTATTAAAACGACACTTGGACACTAAGCTGTGGTCGAATTTGTTTATTTGTGGTTAAGACATTTAAGCCATCTTAAGAAATTCTTGGCAATTTATTTGCTTTGACGGTCATACTCAGTTTGTTAGAATGTTTGCGATAATGTTATTCGATAAATTATTAATAATGTAACATCATATTCAGTGTTTTCTAATTCTTAAAATCTCTGCTTCTGAATTACTATAAATACTCTTTTATGATTATCCTCCTGTTTTACTTTTTGTTCGTCTGTGTCTTATTCTTCTTCTTTTATTCATCATCGCTATAACTAATATTGTTGTTACTGTCTTTGTTTTGGCATTAGTTTTGAATCTCTCTTCAAAACGATTTAGCTAAGGAATAATTTCATAAAACAAAATACCGCAAAGCTCTACAACAAGCATGTCTTTCCGGTTAGTAAATCTATTATTTTGTCCTTGGATATCTTTTCCATACCAACCTTTTTTTTACACTTATAACCAAAATGCTTAAAATTTCTCCGTGAAACATTAGGTGTAAACACTGTGAAGATTGATTTAAAATGTCTGTAGACATTAGTCACAGAAATAACATGGTTGTTCGTTATAGCGTGCAGAGAAGAATGCAGAAATACGAGTAAAAATTGAAGATTAATGTTCTTGCTAAGAAAATTGATTGGGTACTATAAAGTTGTTAGTCTAGAAAAGGAATGGATGTTAGATAAATGATGTAAAATATTCTGCACTTCAGTCCACTTACGTTTTCCTTTTCTTTTTACTGTTTTAGTTAGTGTTTCCTCTTTTGACAAAGGTAATATTCATCATCAAAATGCTATTTGTGTCATATAAATCGCCTATTTCTTAGTGCATTTGTAATAAATCGTTTCTTCGGCTTGTTTCTTGAGTACTTAACTCAATTCTTTCCGTTTGCTATTTTAACGCAACGACTTTTGTTTTTCACCCTTCTTGAATTTAGGAAATAGTTGTCATAAATTATTCAAGCAAAAGTGCGCAGATTGTTTGTTATAAACACAGCTGTCTGTTTAACACTTGAGCCTGGACAAGATAAGTTCTGTTCCACTTGCTTTAAGTATCATTGATCAGATCAGGAGTTAACACTTTCCAAATAAAAGCCATCAAATTCTCGAAATCTTCACTGCTCACAAAAGCGTAACAATATAAATTTATTTTTTTGTAGTATTCCCGTAGTCAATTCAAACACTTTCGATGAAACGTTCATGTGTTACTGATGGATAAAAAAAAAAAAAATACACGAAACAGAGGAAGAAAAAGTAATTAAGCATTCTTTTTTATTCATTGTTTATGGTCGACGGGCTGGCTGAAACGTTAGCAAGCCGGGCGAAATGCGTAGCCGTATTTCGTCTGCCATTACGATCTGAGTGCAAATTCCGCCGAGGTCGACTCTGCCTTTCATCCTTTCGGGGTCGATTAAATAAGTACCAGTTACGCACTGGGGTCGATATAATCGACTTAATCCGTTTGTCTCTCCTTGTTTGTCCCCTCTGTGTTTAGCCCCTTGTGGGCAATAAAGAAATAGGTATTTCGTTTGCCGTTACGTTCTGAGTGCAAATTCCGCCGAGGTCGATTCTGCCTTTCATCCTTTCGGGGTCGATTAAATAAGTACCAGTTTGTCTCTCCTTGTTTGTCCCCTTTGTGTTTAGCCCCCTGTGGGCAGTTTAGAAATAGGAAATAAGAAATGTTAGCATGCCGGGCGAAATGCTTAGCAGTATTTTGTCTGTCTTTATGTTCTGAGTTAAAATTCCATCGAGGTCAACTTTACGTTTCATACTTTCGAGGTCGATAAATTAAATACCAGTTGTGTACTGGAGTCGATCTAATCCATTGGTTTCCTCCCACCCGAAAATTTTGGCCCTTATGCCTAGAGCAGAAAAATATTTTGTTTGCACTCGGGGAAAAATGCTTTGCAGAATCTCGTCGGTCTTTAACTTCTGAGTTTAAACGTCGCCGTGACCGGCTTTGCCTTTTATTCTTTCGGAGCCGACAAAATAAGCAGTTGAGCACCGGGTCGATATAACCAAATTACTCCGTCCCAGAAATTACTGGCCTTGTGCCAAAATTTGAAACCAATAGTTATCCTTACAAGGCGGCACGCTGGCAGAATCGTTAGTACACCGGGGAAAATGCTTAGCAGCATTACGTCCGTTTTTATGTTCTGAGTTCAAATTCCACCGAGGCCGACTTTGCCTTTCATCCTTTCAGTACCGATAAGATAAGTACAGTACTATTTGATTACTGTGTCCCATTTAATCGACTCACCACCGCCCTCGGAATTGCGGCCTTCGTGCCTAAATTTGAAACTAAAATATATTGCAGTCTTTCATTTACATTCATATTTGCTATATTCATCTGATTGGTATCTTCATAGATTGTTTAACAAACATCTTACTTCTTCCAAAGATTACTTCAATGAGAGAATATGCTTTCTATTTTACTTAGTTTGAGCTTTTGTTTAAGATATTTTCATCTGTTGTTGTTGTTGTTCGACAGTTTTTATGTTAGACTTAAGATAATTTTAAGGAGTTACTAAAACGCATGAACTCTAGAACCTACTATTATTCATTTTCCCTTATTGATTTATTGTGTGCAAATTTGTTTCAGCTATGCTATTATCAATGTGAATTAGGCGCACATAAAATAGACGCCATATACACTGCATTATTTATTTACCATACATACATACCATCACGGAAACTGCTTTTCTTATATTAATATCTTATTAGGTCTATAGTTTTACTGAAGGAATAATTTATGGAGCTATGATATGCATGACAGCGATCAGATGCGTGCGTATCGCGTATTCTACAACAAAATCGGGCTGACCACCATATTTCGAGGGAAAACGGAACTGATTTCACCATTTCATTTATCTGGTGGGTGAGGTTGGAGATTTCCGACATGTATAATTCTGCTCTATAATAATTATGTACAACAATGAGGTAGCTTTGAATCTTTACAGTATAGTTAAATAAACCTTTTCTCAAATTTTCCGTCTCGAGTTCGAACTAATTCTAAAACTGGTTAATATAGGTATAGGGGCTGTTTTACTTAAATGATTAAATTCGTTTCACATCTGCTTGGCCCTTTGTTCGACCTCACTGTGAAGGCATCCGCATAATCAAGCACTCGTATTCTTGTGCATTAGAAAAGATGGAATTGGATGGTCACAACGAGAATGGCTTTGATTATATGTCGGCGCATATGGCATGGTTTATGGTTAAGCAACGGCTGCATTATAAATATTTCTAACTCTCATATCACATGAATTTCAACTAGAGGAATTTACGATAGCTTTCATTACCGACACGTGTCTTCTTCTATTCATATTAATATTTTCGTATAACCAGCAATTGTCGTTCCCTACTGTGTAAAGTTATAAGTATTATTAAATATCCAAACTCCACGGCACACAGATGCTTACGTACATACATACACACAGGCATACACCTACATATGAACATATGTTTGTGCATGTGTGTATGCATTTACACATGTAGGAATATATAATAATAATAACAATAATAATAATAATAATAATAATAATAATAATAATAATAATAATAATATTAATAATAATAATAATGATAATAATAATAATAATAATAATAATAATAATAATAATAATAATGATAATAAAAAGTGACAACAAAAGAATGAGACTACGCTATTACGTACATGCACATATATGTTTGTGTGTGTATGTCCATGTACATATACATGTTTGTGTGTGTGTGAACGTATGTAGATGTTATGAACGCAGGAGGTTTTATGTCTATGCATTGTGAGAATATGGTTGCGTGTATTTTTCATCTTTTTTGTTTTTTTCTTTTTTCTACCTATTAGAGTAACTTCCCTTTTACTCAACGGATTTTCACAGCGTCTATTGCCATTAACAGCAAACGAGAACGCATGGTAGTTCTTCCCTCCGACATTTGAAACTACGATTAATATAGCGACAACTTACTGTTTGTCCTAAATTATTTACAAATATATATATAGATATAGATATATATGCTGCTGAGACCCCTTTTGGTCATGACTGACCATGGGATTGCACCTAGAATGTTACCCTTCTAGGCACAAGTCCGGGCAGGTTTGTTTATGGAAGACCAGCAGTCGCCCATGCATACCAGGCTCTCCTCTCCATGTCACAGATGTTATCCAAGCAAAAGGCAAGGACCGATAAGGCTTGGCACTTGTGACGCCGCAACTCATTTCTACAGCTGAGTTAACTGGAGCAACGTGTAATAAAATGTCTTGCTCAAGGACACAACACGCAGTTCGGTCCGGGAACCGAACTCACAACCTCACGATCGTAAGCTCGACACTCTAACCACTGAGACATGCGCCCTTGATATATATATATATATGTGTGTGTGTGTGTGTGTGTGTGTGTGTGTGTATGTTTGTGTGTGTGTGTGTGTATGTTTGTATGTCTGTATGTACATTCATAAGTCTGTATGTATGTAATGATAAACCGGCATATATTCACTGTAGTACACAATTATTGGCATGTATATGACGGGAAAATGCTTATGTACTTCTGGCAAGTGCTAGCAACTCTAAAAGCTTAATTAAGGCGATTTCAATAAATCAACAATTAATTTCTCGATTTAATTTGCATATTTAACGAAAGGCCAGTCTGGTTTTGTCTGCAAGCAAGGAACATTTCTAATTGTGTTGTTCTGTTTAATTAGTAATTTGCATAATCAAAACGAAAAAGATTTAAATGAAATAACTCAGACAGGCGAATGGCGTGAAACATTTTCATATCATAGTATTTCTGTGCAAAAAAGTATCGGTTGGTTGCAAGTGTTCGGAGAACGGTTCTTATTTCAGAGATTTTAGATCTCTTAGATGGACTGCCTTCATTACGGCTAATTAGCACGATCATCACTTGACTACATTTGATCACCGTTCACTCAACTGGGTTCCTCCGCCTATGGACAGGTCTTGTTTTTCATCCAGCAGTGTGTCCAAAAATGGTCCTTCTCCTCAAGCATGCTTAGTGCGGTTGTCGGTTTAGTTGCCGACGCCCTGCCCACGCAAATGGTTGCATTGGATTACTTGTCAGCAGTAGCATTAGACGGACCTACGCACAAACATGTATATGTGTGTGCGGGTGGGGTGGTAATCGTCGGCGTTATCGTCGTTATTGTTGACATTGTTGTTGTTTTGTGTGTGAGCGTGTGTGTGTGGCGTGGTGAAATCCTTTTATGAATACCCAGATGCCTGTTTTAGGATAAATGGTGCCATGTCGAAACCGTTCCATTTTCATAATTTTTTAATGAACTGGATTGACATACACTGCCAATGTAGAATTGCTTTCACAATCGGTCGGCTGATATTTACAGACGTCAATGTGTTACTTGGTCCATCTGAAATGAATCTAGCATGCACTGAATGGGTTCAATGTGCGCTGCTGTAAATTAAATCAAGGATGAGAATTAGTGTTACGATGACTGACACTTTCGTCCCCTCAAGAAACACGTCCTACTATACACTGCTTGTTAGTGCAACATCACTGAAAGAGTTGGAGAATTTTAAGTATCTCGGAGTCGTATTCATGAGTAATGGAAGGCAGGATACTATATTAAAAGCAGGGAGAGTGGGTGGCGAGGATGGATATATATATATATATATATATATATATATATATATATATAATATATATATATATATATATATATATAGTATGCATGCATATATATATATGCATAGATACAACTTTATAGATGCGCGTGTATATTTGAATTTGTGTACATATGCACATATTGTTATGCATGAATATATAGCACTAGTAGCGATAAGCAGTGTTGAGAGGCATCTCCTACTGAATAAGGCTAAATATCCATAAACGTGTCCAGGAATAATATAGGAGTGAAATTGAGCAGATAAGTTGTTTGCACACATTTTACCATAAGCGAGAAATTCTCCACCGCGGTAAAATGCAGTGAGTTTTGCATTGAGAGGTTAAGATATGTAGTAATCATATATGAACTAATCTAAAATGTGGGTATAAACGTAACAAATGTCGAACACTGCAATGTGAAATGGTTAAGATGAATGAAGAGAACTGCGGTAAACGGATTATCACTATTTTACATATATATATATATATATATAATATATATAATATATATATATATATATATATATATATATATAATATATTTATATATGGGTATGTATGTATATATGCAATTACAGATATAAATATACAAATATAAATTTTATGTATATGTCTATATATATATGCATACGTATATATATATATGCATATGTATATATATATATGCATATGTATATATATATAATGCCTATGTATGTATATATATATACATATGTATATATATATATGTATATATATATATATATACATATGTATATATATATATATACATATATATATATGCATTTGCATATGTATTTATATATATATGCATATGTGTATATATATATATGCATATGTATATATATATACATATGTATATATATATATGCATATGTATTATATGTATAATATATATATACATATATATATATATATTATATATATATATATATATATATATATATATATATATATATGTATATACATATGTCTTCTCCATCATTATTTAAGAACACTGGTGATGGCTAAGCGCTGACACACTAACATGGAAATGGAAATGTTAAATATATCACGTATTAAATCTCGAACATAAAAGCCAGATGTAAATCGTGCTTAATCAATAAAAGGCTCAAATTGCATTTTATATGCTGGTATAAAGGAATATGTTTAGTGGTAAAATGCAGAGAAAGACTAAGAAAATAAGGAAGCCTACTTCTCTTGGAAATTAAATTTGGGAACTGGGGAAAATCATATATTGATGTTCTTTTTATTAACTATACAATTTACACACTGAAATTATTCAGAGATGCGTACTTTTCTCTATGCCATATACTCTTCTGCATTGCATATATATGTATACAAAGAGTCCTTCCCGAGCCATAATATCATAAGACCTATTTCCTGGATTCTGTGGCATATATACATTATTCAGTTGGCGGAATGCTGGTCCGTGGCAGGATTTGTAAGCAAAAACACGCATGTATATATATATATATATTTATATATATATATATATATGTATATGTGAATTAGAAAAAAAATCTTACATATATATATGTATATATATATATATATATATATATATATATATATAATATATATAATATTATATATATATATGTGGTGTGTGTGTGTGTGTGCGTGTTTGTATGTGAATATATATTATATTTTGTGAAATTTGATTTAGTATTTCTTAATTGAATTTTTCCCTGTAAGTTAGGAATAATACTCCCTCATATTATATACATATATATATATATATATATATATATATATATATTATATATATATATATATATATTTGTGTGTGTGTGTCTGTGTTTGTCACTCTCCATCAATTGTCAGCCGATATGATGTGTTTACGTCCCCGTGACTTTACGATTCGGCAAAAGACCCGACAGAATAAGTACTAGACTTACAAAGAATAAGTTCTGGGGGTCGATTTGTTCGACTAAAGGCGGTGCTCCAGCATGACCGCAGTGAGATACCTGAAACAAGTAAAATCTAAAGGAATATGTATATCTATGCATGCATACACGTACAGAGTGTATATACATACATATATATATATTTATATATATATATAATATATAATATATATATATATATATATATATATATATATATATATATATATGTATGTATGTGTATGTGAATACATCTCTGTTGATGTATTTATTACTGAAAACTTTGGCATACTACTCAGAGTTTCACGCTGGGCTTGGCTGTTCACGACCTGTCTGTTCTCTCTATGCAACGTATTGAGTTCTGTCTATGATAGTGTTTAATTTGCGCTACATATATTTTTTTAATATATCTTACAGCCCTTCCATTGCGATGCAGACATCGCACCGCAGGTGCATACACATGTTTACATCGGGAAAGTGGAGAAGCTTCGAGAATGTGAAATATATCTTTTGAAAGATGAGTTTCAAAGCAAATAGGGTTATAAAAAATATGTCAAACATTTCGAGCTTTTTTCTACGTAAATGTTTTTTGAATATCTCTATACTGTGTATATGTGAGTGTATGTGTGTATGTCTGTCTGCGTGTGTGTGTGTTTTGTTAAGAGAGTAATAAAGTACTGTATGAAGCACATCCACCTTCAGATTTCACAGGTGTTATCAAGTAGTAGTATCACACACATGGCCAGATATGTGTTAAGGCTCCTGTAGTGTGTGAATGGATAATTGAATAAGTTGGAGTCAACAAGGAGTACAGTTGGACATTTATTTGTAAAACAGTTATATAACCAAATTCCTGCAAGTCTGGAGAGCAACCTAGCGTGGAAACAATAGTAGTGATTACTTATAAATGTCCAACTGTACTCCATCTCGTTGACTCAAATTTATCCAACTATATATATATATATATATGTATATATTCACACACATATATATAAATATATATATGCATTTAATACATTTATATATACATATAAAGGCTGCAAGCTGGCAGAAGCGTTAGCACGCCGGGCGAATTGCGTAGCCGTATTTCGTCTGCCGTTACGTTCTGGGTTCAAATTCCGCCGAGATCGACTTTGCCTTTCATCCTTTCGGGGTCGATAAATTAAGTACCAGTTACGCACTGGGGTCGATATAATCGACTTAATCCGTTTGTCTGTCCTTATTTGTCCCTTCTGTGTTTAGCACCTTGTGGGTTGTAAAGAAATATATATATATACATATAGATATATAAATATATTAAATGCATATATATATATTTATATTTATGTGTGTGTGAATATATACATATATGTAAATATATATGGGTCTTTCTCTCTCTCTCTCTCTCTCTCTCTATATATATATATATATATATATATATATATATTATATATGTGTGTGTGTGTGTGTGTGGTGTGTGTGTGTGTGTGTGCGTTTGTGTCTAGGTCTACGCAAATCCCAGTAGATACAAATTCGTAATTATATAGCGCAGGGGAAATAAGCTATTGAATGAAAGTTAGTTAAATATTCAACAGTTTAGTATGCGGCGCTCAGGATTTTAGCTGTTTCAGCAGAATTGCATTCGTCCTTTAATGCCGACTGCAAAACGGAAAAGAGTGTTCTATTGTTCTAAATTCATTATAAAGTTGACGAAGGTTTTGCATCGGTAAAATACTTAGCAATATTTTTGGTCTTTATAATCCATGACGTCTATTAAGGAAACATAAATATTTAATCAAAATGTTTATACTCATAGCTGTGTCTTTAACTTTTAAAAAAATAAGCTGTTTAAATAATTTCTGTGCATATAATAGTGTATATATATATATATATATATATATATATATATATATATATATATATATATATATATATATATATATATATATATATATATATATATATGCAAGACTTGCACCACCTATATAAACATTGTTTGAATTCTGTGCCAAATTTGTAGAAAATTATTATAGGATTTTAGTGTCGTTCTATGGAAACACCACATTTATGTCACTGAATTCATGTTTCATAAAATACATAAAATTGATTTATGTTTCTAATTTAGCTAATTCTACTGTTACCAGCTTTTCTTTCTGTTGCTATTGGGTGGCTGACAAATTCGATAGATTAACGGACGAATCGTGGTGCTTTGTCACTTTTCACTTTGACTTCGAATCCTAATGAGAATAACATTGCCTTTTATGTTTGCAAGGTCGCTAAAATAAATGTCATGTAGTGAGGTCGATAATATACGATTATATCCTCTTCGAGAATAAGTGGCATCATTATATATTAGAAATATGGCGGCGAGCTGCCAGAAACGTTAGCACGCCGGGCGAAATGCTTAGCCCTATTTCGTCTGCCGCTACGTTCTGAGTTCAAAATTCCACCGAGGTCGACTTTGCTATTCATCCTTTCAGGGTCGATAAATTAAGTACCAGTTACTGCACTGGGGTCGATATAATGGACTTAATTCGTTTGTCTGTCCTTGTTTGTCCCCTCTGTGTTTAGCCCTTTGTGGGCAATAAAGAAATATATATTTATGAGTTCAAATTCCGCTGAATTTGTTTTTGCCTTTCATCCTTTCAGGTTCAATAAAAATATGTCATTCTATAGCCCTTCCCCCTAATCGTCAAGCCTTGTGCCTATGGTAGAAGTATTATTATATGTTAGAAAGTAATATATATATATATTATCCCAGTTATTTTCAATAATTCCAACTTTCCCGTCACCACCGTTCCTATCATTATATTTTTATGCAACTTTGGTTTTTCTTAGTGAAGGATTTTGGTTGTACTACATAAGTGGGAATTATAGTAATGCTATTCATCTGTTTTGTTTGTTTCTTTTGTAGAGTTTATGCTATGTGAATTTTATCTTTTGTATGGTGCTTGTTTAAGATTTGTTGTATCAGTAGATATTTTATAATGTCCCTTTGGCAGTTGTACAGTATGTGAGAATTTGAATTAATTGTGTTTTGAGCCATGTTGAGATTCAATGATCATCGCGATACGAACCGCTTTAAGGGGAAAGAGAGAGCTTCGACGTGATATTCGAAGAAGAGAATATCACGTTGCTCGAAAATTTGACCCGAGAAAGCTTTGCTTTGATGTTTTGACAGTCGGGACAGGCATGCCCCAAGTGATAGCCAGATTGTTGTCATAAGCTAAATTTGTTACATGGTTTTACCTAATTTTTTTCTCTGGCTACTTTCGTCTCAGTTGAGTGTTCCGAATGTGTTGCCATGGATAGGTTTTATTTCTAAGTTCCACATTTGATATATCTTGTAATTCTCTTTGTTTTGACATTTTAAAATTTTCTATAGTTGAAAAGCATTTAACATTCATTGAAATGCTTTACAACTATCCATATAGAGGAAATGTTACATATTTTGTCTTCAGTAACTGTAAACATTGTTGGTTTCGCTCAATTATTAGTATTGATCTATGCAAGAAAATCATCATCACTATTATCAAACACAAATTATTATTATTATTAATAATAATAATAATAATAATAATAATAATGATAATAATAATAATAATAATAGACAAATACATAACAAAAACACCAGGACTTACAAACACATATAACATACAGAAAATAGCACTACTAGGCACTGCACACATCCTACGCAGAACACTTTCCATACAATAACCATCAGAGCATCACAACAAATCACAGCACATACCCAAGGCACACAGAGCTGCGCTCGGTAGTGAAGTGAAAGCACGCTATAAAAATAAAACTACTGAATAATAATAATAATAATAATAATAATGATGATAATAATAATAATAATAATAATAATAATAAATGCCCTGATGCAGTACCAATGCCCTGATGCAGTACCAATGCCCTGATGCAGTACCAGGCAGTGGCTCTCATGGCTTCTGATCTTAACTGATTGGAAGTGTTATCATGTACATTGTTTTGTCTTGGTATAAAAGATGGGCTACAGCAAATATTCTGCTCAATACCACAGATTTGCTTGTCAGTTGTTTGACCTTAACCAGTTGAGCATGTCCCTTAGTGGCTGACGATATGTGCATCTCTGATCACGAGCAGAAGTAGTGGGGGAGCATCATAGCCATGTGTTGAGAGGGATTCTTTGGGGTTTGAATAGTTCACCTCTGGAAACATGGGTGGTTCTTTCAACATCCTTAAACAACCCTTATTCAGGGACCGTTTGAGCGGGATGGGCTACTCAACCTGAAGAAAATTCTAACTGGGCCCCACCTGCAAGGTCATGTGCTGTTTATCTTGATATAAGATCACCATGTCGCGCACATATGGTTGTGATGCATGTGCCTGGTGTACCTTTATCAGACGGGTAGTCATGATGGGTATACTGGGCTTCGTATATTTTACCCCAGTGTCACTTTGATGGCATGCACTGCTCTCTCACTCAATAATAATAATAATAATAATAATAATATAATAATAATAATAATAATAATAATAATAATATAATAATAATAATAATTGCTATCATTTACATTACTTTTTTACGTTTGACGAATATTTGTTCTCATCTTTTTTGTTGCTAGCACAACATTTCGGCTGATATACCATCCAGCCTTCATCAGATGCCTTGGGGATATTTCAAACCTGGGTTCTCATTCCTAAGGTATTTTTGAGGTTATTATTACTATTATTATTATTATTATTCAAGTCACTGCCTGGAATCGAACTCGGAATCTTGGGGTTAGGTGCTCGCGCTCTTAACCATATGCCCGTGGGCATATAGAAATAATAATAATTATTATTATTCATTGCATAACGGAAAGTAGGTCACAGCACCTTGAGTATGTGCACAGCTTAGTTACGGTATGTATTTTCCACTCTAAATTACTGCACGAATTGTTCATGCAATGTCTAGTAATTGCTCCAGTCTCGAACTTAAGCGCATCTGTAATTCTCGTAAGAGTTATGTCGTGTAAATCTTATGTATTTGATTTTTTTAAATCAGTGAAATGCTTATATTCTTAAAGTGGATATTTCTATTCCCAATCACCACATACTGATTATCTTTCGAGATTTTTATATTTCGATGATTTGGACCCGTTCTTCTTTGCATCTTGACATATAATGGTATCTAGTGGGCATCATATTTTTTTAATAGATAATTCCTTTCCTGGTGTCTTTGACAATATCCGGTCAGTTAGTCTTTACCTTCGATTTTTCTTAGAACGCGCTGTCGTTGTCTGGTATCTTATTTAGAATATCTCTATACCACTTTTTTCTGCTGGTATTCTTTAGGTTAACGCCATTCCTAGATATTTGAAAGCTTCATTTCTATTACGCATGTACTTAGAGTCTCTTGTATGAAACTGAATAACCAGAGGTCGTGTTTGATTATTTCGTTCCATTTTCCACGTACTCAGTCATTACTTGTGTTTCATTAAATGAATTTCATGGTTCATGATAAGAAAAGTTTGATTGTCTGCCTCAATGGAAATTCCATCAATTTTATTATTGAATCCTATGTTTTGTAAAGTAGTTTTGCGATTATATTTCGTCTTTTTCTGCTACGTTACTTCATTCGGGTATTGGCCATATTAAGGCATTTCTTCTCGTCATTTTAACATACCATTTTGTAGACAATTCTAAATTTGTCTGCGAAGATTTTTTTCAATATCTGTTGCACTTTCTCCTTTCTCATCACAGCTGTCTGTCACGTCAGTTTTTGCTTGTATTTGATGGCTTCCTTGAAGACAGAAAACAACTCTTTATGTTTTGTTCGTGTTTTGTAGTAATTTGTGTATTGATTTTGTAAATTATTTTATACATCCTTACAGCTAATTATTTCATGATACTTGTCTAATTGAAGTGCTGTATTCCTTCCTTAGTAGTCAGTATTTATATTGAATGCGATAGTTTTGTGTCAGAGTTGCCAAGGCATATTCGAAATATAATCATAATAATTTTCTTGGGACTACTACTACTACTACTACTAGCAGTATGAGTAACAGATTAACATTACTATTACCGTAATCCTTACAGTATGGAACTTTATGTGACACATGTTTGCATTGGAAAGCATAACAAATAAAAATATCCCAGAGCATCCATG
This sequence comes from Octopus sinensis, assembly GCF_006345805.1. Lineage (NCBI taxonomy): Eukaryota > Metazoa > Mollusca > Cephalopoda > Octopoda > Octopodidae > Octopus > Octopus sinensis. Next base: position 60,222,895 of record NC_043008.1, read on the forward strand.
TCTCATCTTAGCAAGACCTCAGTTAACTATCTAGAAACAACTGCAGTTGTTGAAACTCATATTTATTCATGATTTTCTTCAATTAAGACTACGTGCATAACGCAGTGAAGACTGTATCCAAACTACAAGTCCAACTCTTTGAACACAGTAAATGGCTAATTTTCTGATACCCACCAAACCTTCTCTAAGTTTATGTATAGTCTGCAGAGGAGGACTAAATATTGATCAGAGATTTCGATGTTGTTGTACGTATTTTAATGCCTTTTACTAGACCAAAAATGTCAACAGTCAATTGTTTTGAAAATGTATAGTCACCAACATACAACAAAATTTATTACCGAGCCCTCTGAATCCTGTCTGAGACACTTTTATATGATCCCTCGACTTGCTAGAAATAGTAGCTTAACGTATTGGCAAATATCATCCTACAATCTTAGAAAAAGACGGTGGATATTACGTTTCTGTGTTCCAACCACATAAGAGTTAAAAGAGGATGGCCACGGGTAGAAATACCTTGGTCATAGATTTGCTCGATCAGAGCTAACTATGAACGAAAATATAATAGCATCAACATCTTTTTCAAGAATTTCAGTCTTCTCCCAATCCATTATACTATTATTTCAAACGCTTATGTTTCTCAAAAGCAGACAAGTGCTTACAAATGCAACCTGGTACCACACGATTCACCTATCGTTTTTATTCAGTGTGCTAATAATATCACTCCTATCCCTCCAGACGCCGACTATCCACCTACAGAATTATTCGTTTCGAGAATGTTAACCACCTCGTAATCACTTCACGTCCACATTATTTTCAGCGGTTGCCGTCTTATAGATGTTGAAATGGAATATTAACCTTGCCAGTTTCTATGAGCCTGCAAAAGTCATGCATCATACCTTTCCTCATGAATACACTATAATAAAATCTGTGTACATTCTATGCATGATCATATTAAATATTAGATATATATTTAGATTGTCTTATTAAAAATGAATTAATATAACATATGCCTAATTTAATATCATTATTGCCATCACCAACACTAACACCAACACCATCATCATCGACTTCATCATCGTGTGGAACGGAACATTACATGATATCGCATGTCTACATGTCCGTGCGTTACATGCTTCAGTTCAGCTATATATTTCGGTGTGTATAATAAATGCAATTTAATATTTGCTTCATATATGCTTAATTTAATACAAATCCGTGTTCAAATGTATTTTTCATGTGTATTCGGATATTCTTCAGAAATTTCATTAGATCACATTCTTGAATACACTATTGCTTCTTTTTCTTTTTAATTTGCGCAAGAGATCAGAAAATATTCAGATATTTACGTAAGCTGACACCGAAATATTAAATAAAGACAGGATTTCAGATTCCATCTTTGCATGTGAGGCAGGAGAAATTGTAGGAAGTCATGCAAGAGAGTACAGTATATAAGTAATGAGTCGAGAGCGCATTGCCTAGTGATTAGAGATCGTGGTTTCAATTCCTGGACCGAGGGATACGTTGTCTTCTTGAACACATTTCCTTTCACGTTGCTCTCCGATCACTTCAAGAACCGACGTGTGGTACACTTTGCACCTATACAGCCAACGACGATTTGATGGAAGAAGTGTGCCAATGTACAGTAGATAGATTTGATCACTATAAGCGAATCCTTTGTGCAAGTTGTTCAGCAAGAATTTGCAGAACAATCTTTCTCGGACTACTAGATACTACCAAATACATAAGCAAATATATTCACTTTGTGATTTCATATCCATCCACAGGGACCGATGCCTCTCTTATTCATCCCCTTAGACAGTGAATATGAGGAATCTGTACGAAAGAAACAGTTTTATTATATAAGGGACGTTAATTTGTTGGGCCAAACCTCGTCAGTGTCAGCTTTGACTTTCATACCTACTGGGTCTTAAAAAATGATTGCAAGTACTGGATTGATATAATCAATTGCACACATTTAACAGGGAATATATCATATTGCATTTACATATGTTTTTACTGCATGACCCACGGCTGCATTTTATATTTGCATAGGTCGGGTGTTTTGCCGTGTTTTGTGCTTCGTTCTGTTTAATTCTCTTATATTAAATATACACTAGTTAAGTTATATATAATGTCTAGTAGTACTATAGTACTAAAAACTGTATGTTACTTATAAGTAAGTGCAAACTCTAGAATTTAGGTTGTGTCTGTGTCTGTAACATTGGTGTTAATAATTTCAAAGTATCTTTTATTACAAGTATTGATTATGTTTACGATATTTCAAGTATTTCACAATTTCGTATCTCAGTTTTTATTTGTTAAATTTTGAATTGGATTATCAATTTGTTTTAGAGAGACACTATATTCCAACGAAACTCATACAAAAGTTGGGAGACATATTCTGTCCTGTGGTTAATTGACAAAAACATCTGGTAGATTTTCTTTAGCTTCACTGCCTCTAAAAATTCGCATATCCTAGAGCTTACTTATTTTCTCATTCACTAAGATTGTGTGAAGCGTAAGTTAATATAATGTATTTGCAGTATTTCTCCATGACGTCATAAATTGTCAATTTGATCATAGTTTGAAACGAATGAAAGTATGTACGTGCGTACTTGCGCATGTTCAAATATACTACTTTGTTATCGAAAGAGATTATTTATTAATGAATTTCTCCCGTAGGCGTCTCGAGTTTCATGCATTTGCGATCTCCAGGCGTGCTTTTGCTTGTTATCTATCAAAGATAATAAAATATACTGTTTCCATAATCTTCAGTGATATTTGTATTTAGCTTCATATACGTTTAATAGTTTTCATTGGGAAGGATTTTTTGCTACTAATAAAAATACTTCGGTGTAGCTTTCAAAACATTCGCTTTATAACCATAATTTCAGTTTTCTTTATGTTTTTCAGCATTGATTATTTATTGTCTACAAAGGGATTTTTTGGCATCGCCTTAGCATGACATTTTGTAGTCCTGCTTTCAGGTTAGATATTACTTATTATTGATATAACTGTTATCATAAGGTTTTCATCAACTTCGTGAGAGCGTCTACTATAACAGCAGTGCACTTCTCTGTTCCTGCGGTGTATGTGCAATATTTTATTTAGAAATACAGAATTGTGTTATTATACAGCATGAAGTTTGCTTTGATGTACCAGAGAAGGATATTTATTTTTCAAATTGTGTGCAAATCACGTGTTGTCTTATGTTACTTAGTGGTAACTCTATAGAACATGCCTGGAGGTACTTGTGGTATTTTCTGCGTTTATGATTGCATAGGATGATTTAATACGATATATTGCAATAATAATAATAATAATAATAATAATAATAATAATAATAATAAAAGTAATAATACTACTTCCAATAATAATGACTACACCTACTACTACTACTGTTGTTTTTGTTTCTATTGTTCTTCTTATTACTAAGAATGTCGTGAAAGTAATCATATATGAATATAATCAGAAGCACGAGAGATCTAGCCAGTATATGCACCGGAATAACTGCCATCACTCGTGGCTGTGAGTACAAAAATCTGGAAAAATACGTATCATAAATATATCACATACACCCAAACAATGCTATCGAAATGACAATCGGAAGGGTAGAGAATAAAACAAATATTAGAATTTAGACCACGATCAGAGTACAAACAAAATTGTCAATGAACAAGGGTGAGTCAAAAAGTGATGCCATTTTGTTTAGCACAAGTATAATTACCAATACAGGAACATGTATCATACATTAAAATGACGCTGGTCCTCTGTGGATCACATCCCTACTTTTCAACATAGTCACCGTTTCTCTCAATAGGATTGCGCCACCTTCGAATGAGAGCATGTATCTCTGCCCTGTAAAATTCTGTTGACTGTTCTTTGAGCCATTTCTTCACTACAGTTTTCCCTTCCTCGTCAATGGACTAACATCGTCACTGGACTATCATGTATTCGGCCTCATGAAAGAGGCTTTGAGATGCAAACATTATTCCAGTGACGAGGAAGTGAAAAATGTAGTGAAAAATTGACTCAAAAACGGTCAACAGAATTTTACGGGGCAGGGATACATGCTGTCATTCAAAGGTGGAACATTACTATTGAGAGAATTGTGAACTATGTTGAGGAGTAGGGGTGTGATCCATAGAGGACCAGCTTCCTTTTGATGTATGATACATATTCCTATGTTGGTAATTATATCTGTCCTAAATAAAATGGCATCATTTTTGACTCACCAATATACAAATATCTAAAAACTGTGGGGTTACATTTAAGCAACGATAACTTTGGTGACAATAGTCAAATTAAGGTAAACTATACAGAAGAAAATATGAAACACGCTTTAGTTTTCCACCCCAAATCATAATACATACGATTAATAGCTATATACACATACACTCATACACGAAGGTACCCACAAACACGAACATACACGCATGCGCACGCACACACACTTCTATATAATGTATATGAATTACAGCATGCAAATTATTAAGTATTTTTATATTTGATATTTTCATATTTTTTCATGTTGCTTTTCGTATATAAGAGTTGTGATATATATGTCACAACTTCCTTTGCTTATCTCAAGCTATGAATCTACCCAATTTATTGAAATAATAATAATAATAATAATAATAATAATAATAATAATAATAATATAATAATAATAATAATAATAATAATGATAATAACAACAACATATCAGAAAAGTGAAAAGCTATGAGGTCCAAGGTGAATGTTTAGAGGTATCATCGCCTGGGCTGTACATCTGGCACACTCCTGCGCAGGCGTTGGTTGTGTGATTGACAAAAGTAGGCTTGTCAACGTCGGTAGAAAAACTAGGAAGATAATGACTATTCAAACTAGAAGTAACGTAGGAAAAGGGAAGTGGATTGGTTGGAATAGAGGATAGTGTTATAAAGGAGATCACGTCCTTGCACGCATGTCTGAGGAATTTTTCAGGCCGTACTGAGTAAGAGGATGATCAGTGGCAATGGTGAGAGCCTCCAAGAGTACGCAAGTAGGTCTAACAGAGAAAAGCTCAACTGGAAAGAGAAAATTCTACATGGAGAATTTTTCTAACAAATACCGAATGACGCTGATGAAGAATTCTGGAAGTGGTTAACACGTGATTTTTAAAGAATGAGATAGAAGGACGGATTCTTACTGCTCAGGAATAAGCTTTAGGAAGCAACTGAATCAAGTGTTGCATTGATAAAACCGCAATATGACCTTCGCGTAGGTTATGTGAAAAGTCACGTGATACATATTAGATATATAATAAGTGGATGTTCAAATCTGTCTTAGAAGGAGTATAAAAACTGCCATGACAACATGACATGCAAATAAACTGGGGACTGTGCAGGACGCATGGTATAGAATATTCCAACAAATCGTCTGAGTAACAGCCTTTGTGTACTGCAGAGAACGATCTACTAGAATTCACATTGGATATACCAATCTGCACAGATAATAACTGCAAAATAAGAGGACAGATAACAGAAGGATTCCAAAGAAAGGACCTTCATTAACGTGGGTAAACTTGCAGCCCAGAATATCATGAAGACAGGGGGCGAGAAAGCTGGAAAGGGCCAAGACCTTGCATTGGAAGGGAAACATTTTCACGGAGTCCTCTAAAGTGAGTACCTACTGTAAATGGGTCATTAGGGGCCATCTCGAAGGAAGCACTATTCAAGCATTAAAAGCTACAAATATCAAACTTCAGAGATAGTGCTAAGTTTGCAACAATACTTGAGAAAAATGTTGCGACTCTAAGCAGCGAGATTGAGCTGAGACATGACGTTTGCAACTCAGGAGAAAATATAATGATGATAATAATAATAATAATAATAATAATAATAATAATAATAATAATAATAATAATAATAATAATAATGATAATGATGATGATGATGATGATAATAGTCATTATATTAATATTCTTATTGTTGTTATATCATTAATATATGGTTGTTATTTATTATTATTATTATTATTATTATTATTACTATTATTGTACAGATCTTTCGCCCATGCATATGATGAAATAGGAAAATAAATATAAAGAACACTACATGAAAATATGAAACTATGTCAAGCAAATATAGATATTAAAACATATATCAGTTAATAAAGACCGGACAGTGACAGACGAATAGGGACATAAAATATAAAGGATGATAAATACCTGTATCCTCCAAAGAAAGAACTAAAACGCAAGTAAAAATATAGATATATATTTATATGCATATGGGTATATATTAAAAAAATAACAGGTTATACGGGAATAATGCTATTTTGAGACAGTACATGGTTATAAAATAGAGGTAATAATAATAAGAAGCGTGCAAAATATAATGCTTTTCAGCAGTATTATCAAAACTCAATGGTAAAATAATGGAACAGATCATATATGAAGACAAACCTAACAGTCGTAAAGGAGTGGTTTATATAATAAATATAAATGCTATACAGAATATAATAAAGAACAAAGTAACGTAACGGCAGCTAATCTAGTTTATATTTTGCGAGGACACGAAATGGCGGTATTATATATGCAGTATATATGTGTGTGTGTGTGTGTGTGTGTGTGTCTGTGTGTGTACTAACGTGTATTCATACACATACATATTTGTAGGAGCTTTATGTATTTATATGTATGTATGTGCATATATACTGATATTGATATGTATGACATTATAAAGATATGTATATATGTATGTATATATATATATATATATACGAGTTTATATGCACATTTATATGTAATCATATATAATTATATATATTAATAAATGTAGATGCATATATACATATGTAGTTACATATATAAATATATACATAAATGTATATGCATGCACATATATGTATACATATGTGCACACGTGCACATTAATATGTATATATGTACACATATGTATATACACGTATATATATATATACAAATATATATATATGTTTGTTTGTATATATATACACATGCGTATATATATATACATATATACATACGTATATATACATATATATGCGTATATATGTACATACGTATATATATATACATATATATATGCGTATATATATATCTCTCTCTCTATATATATATATACGTATGTCTTCATATACACGCATATTTGAGCACTTATATACGTACACACACATACACACACATACACTCAGATATATTAATGTCTGCAGTTAACCATTTTGTCCAGTTTTTCGCTACACTCACTTATGTACGCAATTTTGTACAAATGACAGGTTATACACGTTATACATTTAACATATTTTTACACGAGAGCATGGATGTGTATATGCAATTTTTTGGGGCTGTTTGAGTTTTAGTGGAAACATGTATTTGTCAACTCAATCTGAGAAAATTAAGTTGCTTAAATATCCATGAATATTTTTGAAATCATTGCTAATGAATCAACGTATCTCCATCTTGAACTCCAGTGGTATCTATACATGATTTCGTATTCGAAAAATTCACAAATATGACATTAATTTCATTATTACTATATGTTTGACTTTTGCTCTTTATTAGTTCAAGTCGACTGCAAATCTTACCCAGAGACCTCAAGAGACATCAGTTTAGAAGTTCAAGTTGGTTTTATGACCAAGGTACATAAGAAAATCATAAATTTGTGTTAAAATTTGGGATTACATAGACAGTATTTTACGTAGGATTTGGGCCCTGATCTTGATCAAATATAACCTATTCTCAGGATTTTCAGATGCAGTATTTTTTACAGACATTCAATATTTTTAGTATGATAGAAAATGACTTGGCTGCTATACTTAGCTGATTGACCAAGTTCATAGAAAGTCTTTTACTGATTTTTGTTACAATAATCTAACTGCTTTTCTGGCCGCTCAAATCGACACCTCGTGCAAAACGTTTTACATGTCAGGAAACAAGAATTTTTACAAAATTGAAATTCCTTTCTAATAGAAATAGTTGTTACAAAAATTTTATTCTAAAACGCATTAATATTTTAACGGCTATTAATATATTAGCATCAATTTGTATATTAACGCTTATTATTAACAAGCTATGTCACAAACTATCAAAATAAAAACCAAAATTTATCAATATTGTAAACATGAATTTTGCTATTGAAAAAATTGTCACTGAACAATAAAACAGCAAAATATCTTTTTTTAGTATCCCTCGTTTTCTTGCCAGGAAGGATTACAGAAAAATTTTACTGATGCTGTTTAATTATTAATGCCGTTTTATTTTAAAGCATGCACTATCACGAGGCTTAATATTCTGAATAACCACGAATATTTTGATCCAGGATTTTCAAGCAATGATTATACCACTTAAAATATTAATGGCTCGAAAATAACATTTTTCAATACTTTTTCACGATGGTTATCTGAGGTTTTAATTGTTCATATAAATTGGTTACGTAATTATTCAACGTTACAATTGTTTTTTAAGGCGCTTTAATTTCTTTTACTGATATTTTCAAAGATACCGTCCTCAGCAACGGATTTCAAAATCACCATGAGACATGATTTCGTAATCCTCTTACCGATATAATATTAGAATTATGGGTAATAAATTATTTAATTTAAATATATATATTTTGTTTTGAATTATTTTTTTAAAGAATATACGCTACTGTTTAATCTGTAATGAATAGAATGATACTAAATATCCTCCTCCCCTCTTCCTTCTCCTCCACTTCATCATCATCATTTAACATCCGTTTTTCATGCTGGTAAGAATTGGCCGATTTGGCAGGAACTGAACAGCTGAAGGGTTGTTGAGACACCATGTCTGTTTCGGCATGCTTTCTACGGTTGGCTGCCCTACCTAACACCAATCGGTTACAGAGTGTACTGGGTACTTTTACATAGCAGCGGCAGCAGCAGCACGGGGCATTTTAACATAGAACCAACACCTACAAGCTCGCAAGATTAAGGATGCTCACCTGGAGAGGGTTGTGTGTAAGGGCAACCGTGCTTGTACTTAGCTTGACGTATCTTTTCAAGTACGGCAAACTGGCAGGAGTCTTAGACCCTTGTCATCACGTCTAAGAGTCCTCATGTCTGTAGATCCTTTCTCACCACTTCGTCTCACGTCTTCATGGGCTTACCCCTACCGCACGTTTCCTCTACAATTAGAGATTGACACTTCTTGACGCAACCAACTTCATCCATATGTCACGTATATCCAGGTTTTCTCACAAACTACTTACGCTGTCACAGATGCAAAAGGTAAAAAAATCTTCGTTCGATCTTCAATCGTCTATTTAGACATATTAATTGGGGGGGGTGATTAGGGTGTTGTATTTACGATTGTGTGATCGTAGTTTTAATTCCAAGAAGGGTTGGTGCGGTGTGTTCTTAAGCAAAAGATTTAATCTCACGTTGTCCTGCGATCACATCGACACTTGACACGTGGCATACCTCGCACCTGTTCAGGCAAGTCGATTTGATGAAGGGAATGAGCTAACGTACAGCATAGGCAGTTGATCCCTATAAAAAAATCATTTGTATTGGTCGTTCAGAAAAATCTGAACGCTGGCACGATGTCTTCATTGGGAGAGTCCAAACTTTTTCACATATGCGATATCATAAATGAATGAATATTGACATTGCTCACGGTAGAATTATATATTTACTTTTATGAATAAAATCTCTACCTTTTTGTGCAAATGTGACGAGGGATATTTAGATTATATAGAATTTGTCGGTGACCTGAATAGGTTTCTAGCTTGCGATCATCAGTTAACAGGCCTTCGACTCTCCCTTTTAATGCTGCCCTTTTTATTTTACATACAGGATATTTTATAGAACTGTAAATAGTTTACATACATATCATTGATAGAGTATTATAAAGGCTTATTTTATGATCTTGTTCACTGCTCTGATGTATTGTATTTCATCCAAATATTGATACAAGTTTATTCCTGATGCTGAAATAAATATTGCTAATCTTTGCAGAAATACTTGTTTCGGCAGTAACAAAACTCAATGGGTTCAAAATGCTGATAAATCGTTCTATTTCCCTTTTCCCGCTACATATTAGCATTGTAATGTGACAGAAAGACTCGTGTTTGGATTGGATCGGATGTAGTTCAGACTAGTTTCTAGCGATAATATGTGTCAATTATTTCTTAGCTGGCATATCTAACTTTCGAAACTTATATTTCTAAGCTAATTATATATTCACATTCTTTGACGGCTTTCACGAAATGTGAGATTATGTATTTGGATAGCTAATACAACAACAACAACTACTACTACTACTACTACTACTACTACTACTACTACTACTACAGTCGGACATTTAAAATACCCTATGATATAATATCTTCTTTTATGACAAACGATTTTTGTGTAATATTTAGATATATGAAAGAAAACAAAGAGCATAGATATTATACATGAAGATTCGTTGTCTAATCGTACGTCAATGACGCCCGTGTTTAATAATATGAGCAATTTAAATGAAAAGGAACCTGAATAGAGAAAGGTATATCCTATCAATACCTTGCGTTATTCTATAAAGATGCAACAATGCACCTTTCACGATTTAATCAATAACGGTCCACATATTGGTATTAAATCTCAAATGTTCTTTCGTTACAGTAGCTTCAGAAAGATGCGATATGCATATAATATTAAAGATATATATATATATATGTATGTATGTATGTAAGTATGTATTAACGAATAGCAATAAACTGCGTCCTTCCTTCGTTGAGTAGAGATTACAACTGTATTGAAAATATTACCGATTCTTCCTCATTCTAACATCCTTCTAAGAACAATTCCTTTTGCTGAAGATGTATCGATGAATTCAAAATCAATTGCGAATGTAAGCAAATTAAAGGAACAACGCTATTGATTAATGTGTGATGAGATAAGGGTGGAGAAAGAGGGAGCGAAAATACATAAATTAAGCATTTGCAAGTGTTTGCGCAGGAGACATCTTGGGCTTATTGGAAAATTAAATGGTGGTGGAGCAGAAATGCATTATCAGAGAAATG
>NC_043008.1:60238903-60246403 GCF_006345805.1 Octopus sinensis
AATATAGTTAACCTCTGAATGAAATAGTGGCTTTGAACAAAAGATAGAGGGATGTCAATGAAAAGTATGTGGATAAAAGTCAGTTGAATTTGGCATGTGAACAGATATCTTATTGTAACGTACATTATATTAAAGCCTAGATGATTCTGACGTGGGCGACATCAATGTAAATCAACGAGGTTATGATACAGAACTTGTGACATTTTGGCTGTAAACCTTATCTACATATTGCAGTGAATGAAAGTATAAGCTATGGCGTTTTAAATATAGAATCGAATACAGAGACGCAGAAGATCTACTGGTTAAATAAAGAGAAAGGTTTGATGTAAACAGCTGTAAAAGAAATATAAAATACTTCAATTCATAGCAAATATTTAACAGTTGAGATAATCTTCCTTTAGCAGAATCAATGAGCTGGTTTAGGTTTCAGCTTTCTGTACTTTTCATTTGACGTTCATTGCTTTAACTCTTGATAACCCATAGCTGATACACATAGATACACATATGTCTGTATATATATATATATTATCTTTTAAATGTTGTCAAAATATCAAATCTAAAACAGAACTAAAGCCTATTCTGTATCTTCAAGTGGGGTGCACCACTGAGATACCACACATGATAAAGCACCAAACTAAGACGTTTATAATATTTCCCCTTGTGTTATTACACTGTGAACTGAGCAGAAAGTCTAGCAGGGGACATTTGAAGGGAAACATCAGGTAGGAATTTTCCGAGTAAAATTAAGCGCCAATGCTCTCACAAATTACACTTCAAACTGAAAAGGGACAATACAATCAATAATATTGCCTCATATGATATTGCCTCATACGTTATTAACAAAAAATACAGACGGGATGGTCTCGTTTGGAATTCATTTGATCATATATTCTGCTCAATCAAATTTTTTCTTAGAAAATGCATCATAAATAATATTGTGAAGATATATATATATATATATATATATATATATAATATATAAAGTTAATCCAAACAAGAAAACAAAAAGACAACAACGCAACGATGTGGAACAAATAAAGTATTATTGGACGCTCAGGAATGAAGGGAAGAAGGAGGGTTTGACGTTTCGAGCGGAGCTCTTCGTCGGAAACATAGGAGAAAGAAAGATCCCGAGACGGGAGGACAGAGGGAAAAAAATTGCAGGTAGTATTCACGAGGTCACATACTAAAAATAAATATAATTGTGCGATCCATCCAAAAAAATAAACAATTTGTTTTAGAAATTCAGAGTAGAGCAAAAATTTACTGTGATATAAGCTATAGCAAGATGGAACTAGTCGATCATCCACTTCTTTCATATAAATCACAAAAGACTTGACCTTAAAATCTTAAAAATAAAATCGGGGGCAGAAAACAAGACAAGACCAGTCCAATTACAAAATATCAATTCTAAAGTTTAAGACCTCCAACGTGTAAAAATACTACGATATTTGACTATATTTAGTTCCTATTGTGAAGGTGTATAGGTATATTACGGGAAGCGGATGCTATTAAAGTATCGAATTGCAAAAAAGAGTTCTGCAGTATAAGTACTAGAAAGAGTTTTGTATGTAGGTAAGAGTAATCCAATTCACCCAATTTTGTATTATTTGTTGACAGTATAACGTTATGGAAAATGTATTCGCTTTGGTTAGGAAGTATATTAACATTCAATTATGCGGAGCCATTTTAAGCTTTAGGGGACTGAGACGGCAATACATAGAGCTCTCCACAGAACCCCCAAAACTGGTGGTAATGGTAAGGATGTTATCCATAAATTGAAGACTTAATCAGGGTACTTTCAATGGAGTAAACTCTGCTAAATCTATCTAAGGCACCAGGTGGCAGTGTTGAAACTTCCGACAGTTTAAGTCAACGACCCAAATAGTTCCCGATGGGATTTGAACTCAGATCGTTAAAAGCTGGAAGGAATTTCGCAAAGTATCCACTCTGACGTCATTGCACAACCACTTATCCACTGCTTTAGTATGTTACTCTTTTATTGGCTAAGAAAAGATGGAAGAGATTTGAACATAGAGCATGGAGTACGATAACGAATTCCGCGATGTTATCTGACAGTATAATGAAGCTACCACTTCGCTGCCTTCGCAAAAAGGAAACAAAAAAGAATTAAACGTAATAATAATAATAATAATAATAATAATAATAATAATAATAATATAATAATAATAATAATAATAATAAATAAATAAATAAATAAATGCCCTGATGCAGTATCCGATAGTGGCTCACCAGACAGTGACTCTCATGGCTTCTGATCTTAACTGATTTGAAGTGTTATCATGTACATTGTTTTGTCTTGGTATAAAAGATGAGCTACAGCAAATAATTTGCTCAATACCACAGATTTGCTTGTCAGTTGTTTGACCATAACCAGTTGAGGATGTCCCTTAGTAGCTGATATGTGCATCTCTGATCACGAGTTGAAGTAGTGGGGAAGCATCATAGCCGTGTGTTAAAAGGAATTCTTGGAGGTTTGGATAATTCACCCCTGGAAACATGGATGGTTCGTTCAACATCCTTAATCAATCCTTATTCAGGGACCTTTTGAGCAGGATGGGCTACTCGACCAGAAGAAAATTCTAACTGGGCCCCACCTGCAAGGTCATGCGCTGTTTATTTTGATATTTGATCACCATGTCGCGCACATATAATTATGATGCATGTGCCTGGCGTACACTTATCAGACGGGTAGTCATGATGGGTATACTGGGCTTCGTATATTTTACCTCAGTATCACTTTGATGGCATGCACTGCTCTCTCACTCAATAATAATAATAATAATAGTCCTTTATATTGAAGGTACAATGACTGAGATTTGGGGAAGGTGACTAGTCGATTATATCGATCCAAGTTGTTCACTGGTACTTCATTTATCGACCCCGTAAGGATGAAAGGCAAAGTCTACCTCGATGGAATTTGAACTCAGAACGTAGCAGCAGACGTAACACCGCTAAGCATTTCGCCCGGCATGCTAATGATTCTTCAAACTCACCTAAATAATAATAATAATGATAATAATAATAATAATGATAATAATAATAATAATAATAATAATAATAATAATAATAATAATAATAATAATAAGAAGAAGAAGAAGAAGAAGAGAAGAAGAAGAAGAAGAAAAAGAAGAAGAAGAAATAACACCCCCAAAACTTTAGTTAACGACTAGTATTTTATTTTTATTCCTCACCCTCGCTACATAATTATATGTAGTTAACATTTTACATCTGCTTGTAGTGAAAGTGTTAACACTAACTTAACGAATATGTTTATGACGAGAACATGTAAATTGTATTCGCAATGCAAATTTTTCCGAGATCAGTAAAAAAAAAAAAATCTATAATTTTTGGTATGATTATATGATCAAAGACCTTGCTGAGTTTTAACAATGGTGATTTTTAAGGAATAGTCACGTTCGTTGAAGGAGATACATAGTTGAATACTATCTATGCTGTCGGCATTTCTTAAACTTCATATTCTATTAAAAGTTGTGTCAATATATTCGTTGCCATACTTAAAATCTCCCCTCCTCTCTCCTACACTCTCCTCTCACTTTCTATTTGTTTGTCTTTCTGTTTCTCCATCCACACATCTATGTATGTATGTATGTATGTATGTATGTATGTATGTATCTATCTATCTATCTATATCTATCTATCTATCTATTCAACTATCTATCTATTCAATTATCTATCTATCTATCTATCTCTATCTATCTATCTATCTATCTATCTATCTACCTAGCTACCTATCTATCTATCTATCTATCTATCTATCTATCTATCTATCTATCTATCTATCTATCTATCTATCTATCTATCTATCTGTCTGTCTACCTGCCTACATGCCTGCCTACCTGCCTGCCTACCTACCTGCCTGTTTGTCTGTCTGTCTGTCGGCCCGTCCGTCCGTCCGTCTGTCTGTTTATTTTTCTATATAGCCTGCAAGTTTAGTTAATGAATTACCGGTGCGTGAACAATGTTCTGTTTTAAGATTATTCTGTATTCCACCAAAAATCAGTTATTTATGAATATTGATCTCTTCGATATTGTTTTATTGATAATGGGTTGATATACCGTGTCTTTGTGCACAGCTAAGGAGGTTACTCGGCCGCTCATCTGAACGCCTATTTTCTATAATTACTGTGTATGCATGTTTTTTGCTAGTTTTTATGTATCTTATTTCTTTATTGCCCACAAGGGGCTAAACATAGAGGGGACAAACAAAGACAGACAAAGGGATTAAGTCGATTACATCGATCTCAGTGCGTAACTGGTACTTAATATGTCGACCCCAAAAGGATAAAAGGCAAAGTCGACCTCGGCGGAATTTGAGCTCAGAACGTAACGGCAGACGAAATTCCTATTTATTTACTACCCACAAGGGGATAAGCACAGAGGGAACAAATAAAGACAAACAAAGGGATTAAGTCATCTATATCGACCTCAGTG
Source organism: Octopus sinensis (assembly GCF_006345805.1). Taxonomy (NCBI): domain Eukaryota; kingdom Metazoa; phylum Mollusca; class Cephalopoda; order Octopoda; family Octopodidae; genus Octopus; species Octopus sinensis. Next base: position 60,243,380 of record NC_043008.1, read on the forward strand.
CGTAACTGGTACTTATTTAATCGACCCCGAAAGGATGAAAGGCAAAGTCGACCGCGGTGGAATTTGAACTCAGAACGTAGTGGCAGACGAAATATCTATTTCTTTACTACCTACAAGGGGCTAAACACAGAGGGGACAAACAAGGACAAAGGGATTAAGTGGATTATATCAACCCCAGTGATAACTGGTACTTAATTTATCGAACCCGAAAGGATGAAAGGCAAAATTGACCGCGGCGGAATTTGAACTCAGAACGTAGCGGCAGACGAAATACCGCTAAGCATTTCGCTCGGCGTGCTAACGTTTCTGCTAGCTCGTCGGTTGTTTTTATATATCTACAGGCGCACACAAACACTCTCTCTCACGCTCACATACAGACACCCACACGCGCACATCTTTAAATATACTTATTTACAAATACAAAAATATCCATATAGTCGTGCATGAGAAGATATAGCATGAAGACATAAACACGAAGGGAATAAAATGAGAGAGATAAAGGAAAGAGAGATAAATGGAATGGCCGTTGTTTGTCAAATGGTGATTTCTTTCTCAACTACTGGATCAATCGTTTATCATTTCATCTTAGCAAACTCTATTTTTTTCAATTTACTCAATGGATTGTCAGCGTTTGTTCCTACTTGCAAAATCGAACCAGCAGCATATTTTCTATACGATATTTTGATATAATAGATACAGCAACATATAATCTCTCAAACTTAAAATTCAACTTACGGTTTTGGTTTTTTTTGTTGTTATTTTGTATCCATGTATCAGCTCTGATCGAACAGAAGTAAGTTCAAAGATACTTCATCGATGACAATCATGAGTTGTTATTTTTTTTCAAGAACAGTATATCAATAATTATATTATCCCACGTGTTCTCGTGGTTTTAGACAATACGGAGCCATACAAGAAAGATGTAGCCGATAATTTCAGCACATCAAGAAATCAGATATCAAGTCTTTTGTTGCTTCGTTCTTATCTGGTAGACTTCGGTAGTTATTTAATAAGGGTGGTCTTCGCGATGATATCAGTATGATGGTGTGAAATGGGTTTGCTGGTTGTGATGATAGCTGAGGGAATCTGCAAATGTCTGATACTCTCACCAAAACCGTCAACTGAAAATCTATGTTATGCACAAGATGGTAAGATATTCATCTATACTTAATGGAATTTCTTGTACCTTTCTTTTGTTGAAAGAACAATGGTGAAACAGCTGCTACATGAAAATTATATATATGTAAATAAATGTCAGTATCAAGGGTGTGGTGTATTAATGTGGTATAAAAACGTGTGGTATTCCACTTGTACGGGTGTGGTGTATTAATGTAGTGTAAAAACGTGAAATATTCTACTTGTAACTTGCACAAAAGAAGAAGAATGAATATTTTGAAGATGATATTTATAAAGATATTATGTTTTGAAATATCTTCGTTTTTGTTTTGCCATCTATCTCTCAGCACATCAGTAACTCATCGAAAATGATAACCAAGGAAGATATAAAGAATTTATATAAACATGTCTTAGCACAGGTGCAAAAGTATGCAAAAATACTTAAAGATTTTTCAGACTCCGTGAGCAGAGGTAAGTATATATTGATGGTGAAAGAGCTTATGACTTGCTAGCTCAGGCCAGCTGTCTAGAAACTATGGCTCGTTACAATTTTCTAGTGGAATGGGATACAGGCGCGGCTATGGTGACCATATGCGTTATGCTTAGGTCTGAATCGAGGTTTTGGTTTGTTGTAGTCAAAAGACATTTATTCGTTGACACATTCAGGGCGTAAATAATTTATTTAAACTGCAGCGAGTGTATATAGATTTGAATTCTAATAGGTGTATTGTGCTGTTTTCTCAAATGCGGAGTAATTTAAGTTAACAGTTTTGATGCGCAATGAACGGAGGCACTATGGTCGTTGTGGACTGAGTACAACTAGCCATTACTTGTGAGCAAATATGGTTTCGTAACACGTACTATATTTCACCTGTTTCATGTGATTATGTTTTGAAGTACACATAGGCAATCTCTCGGCTACCTAACACATGCCGAAGTGGCAGATCCAGAATGGAAGAGCGGAATAGTGAAATGGAAAGAGAGAGAGAGAGAGAGAGGAGAGAGAGAGAGAGAGAGAGAGAGAGAGAGAGAGAGAGAGAGAGAAGTCTATTTAGCAGCATCCGCTTGGTACACATAACTGGATAGGCAGACGTGGCGTAAAGTGAATTTTTTCTCAAGAACACAGTACGCTGATTTGTCAGAAAACCAATGTGATCACGGCATCACATATAACAGAATACATATTCTACGCAATACTTATGCGAAATCTCTAATCGATGTTATGATATCAATAAGCTACACAGATCACTTTTATCTCAATATTCACCGGGTAACAGAATACAACCCAAAGCAATAGATATTCTACACAACAGAACTTCTACTATTAAAATACTTAGTACCAATCCCACATCATATATGAAATACTTAAAACATATAGAACAGCCAATACTCTATTTACTCAATTGATGAAATAATAAAATGGTATTAAAAGCAACAAAATAAATGCTACAACTAAGCCATATATGTACCATAACAATACCATACTACACGCATCACGGCACTACACAATACGGAAATGCGGTAGAGACTCAAATAAAACACTTGAAAATACGATGATGATAATAACAGTCCGAAGATACAAAAAAACAAAACAAGTATCGTTATAGATTATACACGGATTTATTTTTAGATTTGTTATCAAGTTTAAATTAGGAACAAAAAATTTTAAAAATAGATATGCTGTAAGGCACACTTCAAGAGAAGAAAAGTAATTAATAAGAAAAATATCGTTCTAGATAAAGAAACGAGATAAAAAAAAAAAAAATTAGAACAAACACAAACTCTCTAGTAATTAGGAATCAATGAGCTGCAAACGAAAGAAAAGGTTAGAAAGTAACGCAGACGCGTCAGATTAATACTTAAACAGAACTAACTGCAGAGTAAAGTCAGATGATAAACATCAATAGT
>NC_043008.1:60253903-60273903 GCF_006345805.1 Octopus sinensis
ATATATATGTATATACATACATTCACAGACGCACACTCACACACACCACACACAAACATATATATATATATATAGCCATTATATATACAAATCACACTGTGTATATATACATGTATATATAATTTATCTATCTATATAATTATATACATCAAGCGGTATATTTATATATTTATATATATACATATATATGTGTGTGTGTGAGTGTATGTGAGTGTGTGTGCATACAACTATATATGGGTGTTTGTATGTGTGTGTATATATGTGCGAGACGAATGTGCGTTTGTGTTCTTTTGGTAATACCATGCAGGTGTGTAACACAATGAGTACACTGTAAATCGCCGTAGTAGATTTCATAGGAATAAAATGCTGCGTAAAATTTCAAAACAGAAATAAACTTGATAAATTATATATCAAAAGAGTAATTCTATTTCTGTTAAAAGCAGTCTGGTGTGTGTCTTGTATCGATATAAGAAAGATGATATAAGATAACTCGCTGTCTGAGAGCTTATCAATATACAGTAGACGGATGTCATGTGATGGTAGTGAAATATCTACTTAACAGAAGGAAAACGTGGTTGAAATGCATATGTATTCATTATAAAGCATCTGGAAAGAGTATGTTCTGTAGTAGAGTATTAATGAAAGGATTTTAATCCTATCATCTCAACCAAACATGACACGTTTAAAATGCTATAGATAGATATGTGTTGTCAGTAAACACAGAAACACAAATATAAATACGTACGTGCAACTTTTTTTTCAAAATCTTAAATTTTTGTACGTCATATATATATATATATATATATATATATATATATATATATATGTATATATATATAATATATATATATATATATATATATATGTATATATATATATATATGTATATATATATATATATATATATATATATATATATATATTGTATATATATATATATATATATACATATATATATCTATAGATATATATATATATATATATATATATATATATATTATATATATATATATATATATATATTATATATATATATATAATTATATATATACTTGTGCTGATGGAAGTGCTTAACAGTAAATTATATTATTGAAATTATGCTGAGAATAGGCTTTAAAATAGCATAAGTTTGAAGTTACAGTTAAATCAAATATTAATAAATTTCATTCCACTAAATATGTAGGCTCACACCTCATATTTTGTTGCTTGCGAAATTATGCCAATATAATATATCACCTTGATCACCTTGACCGACCATATATATATATATATATATATATCTATATATATATAATATATATATTATATCGTATATATATATATACATATATATATATAGATAATAATTAATATTGAAGAATTAATTCTTTAATGAATATATCATATAGAATATCGTAAAATATCAAAATTTTTATCAAGTTAGAAAACAGCGAGATCTAATGGATATAAATTGATTTATTAATTAAACAATATATTCACCAACAATTGTTTCACTTCACAATCTTGCTTGTGAAATGAAACAATTGTTAGTGAATATGTTGATTATGTTGATTAATTAATAAATCGACGTATATCCATTAGATCTCTCTGTCTTCTAACTCTCTCTCACTCTCGCGCTCTCTCTGTATATACATGCATACATACATGCATATACATATATATATATATATATTATATATTATATATATATATATATACATAAACTTGTGTGTGTGAATGGGTGTACGCCTGTTTGCCTACGAGCGTTTTCTTCGTAATTGTATGTTTCTCATTAAGGTTGATTAATCACGACTGTCAAAGACTAATTACCTTTAAAGACGATATAGTTTAGGATGTGCATCGATATTCGTTTGTGCCACTTGTTGATACCACAGTTATATATTATAGAGTTCAGACTTAAATTTTAAGCGGCAAATGTCAGAACTAACGCAACGTACATCATTTATATCTCCGACTGATAACCCGGAAATCACTTTGTTGAAAGAAGATGCGGCAGACATAAATTTTGAATGATAATCCCATCTTTCATTATTAATTATAGTTTGAAATGGCTCCTAATTATTGTCTTGTAGCTATTTTCTTATCACAATTTGGCGTAGTTACACGTAAATTTGGACACATCGATAATCTTCGTATGCTGCCGTGCATTTTGAAATGATTGCTTAAAATATATAACGCTTATATATATAGTATATATTATTTACTATATATTACTTAATATGAACGCCACGCATCCATTTCCAAGTAGGTTTCTACACACACACACACACACACACACACACATATATATATATATATATATATATTATATATATATACACAAACACACACACATATATATATATGAGAGTTGTATATTGTAAAATTTACTTCAAACTGCATGTCAGTATACAAAGTTTATTATTGTTATTAGGAGTGGCTGTTTGGTAAGTAGCTTGCTTACCAACCACATACTTCCGGGTGATGTATGTATTTATATATATATATATATATTATATATATATATATATATATATTATATATATACATATATATATTTAATATATATATATATATGTAAATATATGTATATATATAGGTATATATATTGGTAAAAACGGTAAGATAACAAAAGAAGGAAAGAGACCTCAACATTATGTAAATATATGTATATATATATATATGTACAGCTGTCTATTCATTACGGCCATTTCAAGCGACTTGATTAATGAAAACATTAAAATCATTGCAAAGCAAGCATTTTCGTCAGATGCCTACATAGACGTCAAACACAAAGGACAAACCGACCGCTATAATATATTCTTATCACCAACGGAGCTGAAATATGTGTTTTGTTTCTGCTGCTGTGTCTTTAGCAGGATGAGTTTAGAAAATAGACTGTATATTCTCGAACCTTCTAGAGTTTAGAGGTTAGTAGAGGTTACAGTGGTGGTGGGGATACTTGAGTGTAGTGATCTAGTTACGTACATCTCGAAGACAATAAGTGGAATGTAATCTTCAATCTTCCAAAATGAAATCTCTTGGATGTAATTGTATGCTAGACAATCGGTGATAAAATATTTAATATCATCACAACCTAATAGACTATCGAAGTACTGGAAACTTATATCTGGCTTTGTCTACACGAAATGATAAGGCTTGGGATCGTAAAAAAAGGGGAAATGCCTAATGAAAAAGGGCTGATAATTGGAAGAAAGATAGGAAGGGCTAAAGATACTTATTTTGATTGTCATCATAAAAGGGACGGTAATGAAAAACTAAAGGAATAAGTATTAAACATTAGGGGTGGAAGATAAGTTCAAGGAATAAGGGAAGGTGCCTCAGTTTAAGTACCTAACTCAACTGAAACTTTATTAAAATTCATATATATGTATATATATATATATATATATATATATATGTATGTATACATATACTCTTACTCTTTACTTTTTTACTTCTTGCAGTCTTCTGAGTGTGGCTATGCTGGAGCAACGCTTTTAGTCGAGCAAATCGACCACAGGACTTATTATTTGTAAGCGTAGTACTTATTATGTCGGTTTCTTTTGCCGAATCGCTAAGTTACAGGGAATTAAACACACTACCATCGGTTGTCAAGTGATGTTGCGGGGACAAACAGACACACAAACATATATACACACACGCACATATATATATACATATATACGACGGGCTTCTTTCAGTTTCCGTCTACCAAACCCACTCAAAAGGTTTTGGTGGGTCCGAGACTATATTAGAAGACACTTGTCCAAGGTGCCACGCAGTGGGAATAGACCCGGAAACATGTGGTTAGTAAGCAACCTACATACCACACAGTCACTCCTACGCCTATATATATATATATAATAATTAGAAGGTTCCACGCAGGAAAGCTAAAATCCAAACAATAACTTATAAATCTATTGATTTATAGTATGTTCTGACAGTTTTGAATGGAATATGTGATATATCTTTCGTAGACATCATCCTGCCTCTGCAAATAATTTCTCTACTGATTTCTATGAACAACTACTCGCGTTAGTGTACGATTCCTCGATTTCGTGAGGTAGCTATAACTGAGGAGACATAAAAAGAAGTCAAAACATCGTGGTGTCTCGAGTTCCCATTATACTAGAGATTCACCCGTGTTAAGCACATACTTCGTCTAAAGAGGTGAGGTTTTCGCCGCAGATGCAAATAGTAATAAAAAAAACAGCAATCACATATTCGAACCTGCCTTGGGGTTTTATGAATGGGGATGTTCTGGCGTTTGTGTGCATAGTAAGATACATACAAGAAAATACATGCAATGTGTGTGTGTATGTGTGTGTGTATGTGTTGATGGTGTCTCGGTGTATATATGCGTGGGTATGTGTGTATAGATACATGTACATACTCAGATACATGCAATCTATATACATATATTCCTACAAACATACACAAATGTACACAGGAACATACACACATACACACACGCACACACGCACACACCCACACACACACATGAGTTTTAAAATGTAACTGATATATTTCTCATTCACACTTAATTAAACTTGACTCTGGCATCCGAAAGAAACCTATAAACACGCGTACACAACCTCAAACACAAACACACAAATATTCACACATTCACATACACAGAAAACGCCTGAATGAATGTATTTAATTAATTCGCTGTTAATACTGGCTAATATCTACAATTAACTTACTTAGAGGAATTTGAAACGAGCAGACAGGAGGGTTAATGAAAAAAATACCATTATAGTTGTTTTACCGTAAAGAATATAATCTGAATATATTTCAAAATTTTAATTAACGCATGTCAAGTTATGTCTTATCATTATATACAAAAAACTGTCACATACAGATTCATCCATTCTGTATATACATTATGTGTGTCTTATTATAATATATATATTATATATATATATATATATATATATAATAGTTTGTTCACCAATAAAAGTGCACATTCAATAAAAGAAAATATTACTTAATGCACACAGTTTAATGATACAAGCTTTAGTGGTTTCTTGCTGCGGAGACACGGGTCTAGGCAGGTTTGAAATTCACACACACATACACACACGCATACATACATAGATACATACTTACACACATATAATGTGTATATATATATATATGTGTGTGTGTGTTGTGTGTGTGTGTGTGTGTGTGTGTGTATGTGTGTGAGAAAATGGAGATTGGGAAGATAATAATTGTTTATTATGTACAAAAAATTAATCATCATTCCTTACAGCTGTTTCAGTTAATACTCAATAAATATTAAATTTATAGGACCTGACCATAATATTTCCACAACCTCCAATCTCTCTCTCTCTCTCTCTCTCTCTCTCTCTACAATATATATATATATATATATATATCTTTATATATATATATGTGAGTGTATGTATGTGTGTGTTTGTGTGTGCGTATATATATCTAGGTGTGTGTACGTATATATCTATGTATGTGTCTCTTCCTGTTTGTGTTTGTGTTCCATTGTTTACGTCCTTATAGCCTAGTTAATCATAAGAAAGCTATAAAAATGTACCAGGCTTAAAAATGATTCGATTAAACCCTTCCTGGGGTTTCCATAACATGGCCACAACCCAATGACTGAAGCAAGTAAAATATCATGGATACAGATATGTAATAAATAAGTGCGTATTATATGGAGACAAGACCGTATAATTTACCTTTGTGATATGGTGTAACTGATGCCATCGACACCAATAAATTACTGGTATTCTTTCTTCTCGGAGAAATGAAGGCTTAGTTCACTTCGCTAGTTTCTAACTCAAAACGTAGAATCACAAATCCTAGGAGGTATACCGTGATGGTAACTGATCCTTGCATGTAATTGATTGGCACTGTGGAGGCGCAATGGCCCAGTGGTTAGGGAGCGGACTCGCGGTCGTAGGATCGCGGTTTCGATTCACAGACCGGGCGTTGTAAGTGTTTATTGAGCGAAAACACCTAAAGCTCCACGAGGCTCCGACAGGGGATGGTGGTGATCCCTGCTGTACTCTTTCACCACAACTTTCTCTCACTCTTACTTCCTGTTTCTGTTGTACCTGTATTTCAAAAGGGCCGGCTTTGTCACACTCTGTGTCACGCTGAATCTCCCCAAGAACTACGTTAAGGGTACACGTGTCTGTGGAGTCCTCAGCCACTTACACGTGAATTTCACGAGCAGGCTGTTCCGTTGATTCGGATCAATCGGAACCCTCATCGTCGTAACCGACGGAGTGCTTCCCCCTGATTGGCACTTCTTTCATTGTAGGAAGCAGGTTATTTGTAGATAAGAAGATCGCTTTGCAACAATGCGGTTTCAGGTTCAGTCTCCCTACGCGGCGACTTGGGTAAATTTCTTCACATGCCTCGTCCCGGGAAAACAAATGCCCTACTAGTGAATTAGTTAGAGATAAACCGAGTGAAAAACAAAAACTGTTGAATTTATGTGTGTGTGTCTGTGTGTGTGTGTGTGTGTGTGTTGGTGCATGTGTGTATGTGTTTGCGTGTGTGTTTGTGTGTGTTTGTGTGTGTTTGTTTGTGCTTGTTTGCTCCCCCGATTTTAATAACAGGTGTTGGCTTCTGTACGTCCAAGTCAACGAGAGTTTCGACGTAAAAAACTGACAAGGTAAGCAGCAGACTTTTAAAAAATATACTGGAGTTATGTTGTTTTGCAAAACCCATTTAGACACTATCTTAACATACCCACAGTCCAACAACTAAAACATAATAATATATATATGCTTCCATGTGTGTGTTTTCGTCTGTAAAGTACATTAAATTTCTCTCTCACTCTCTTCTGCAGTTTTTAACTCTGCATAAAAACATCCGGAGCGTGGTAGAATTATATATCGGTACAGTTACTAATTTAAGCATGAAAATGAAGGTATGAATGATGGATGTTCTTTGACAGCTAAATCCTGACTTGAGCCACGTGACACAACCTAAATCCGTCATTCATAAAGGTCAGCAACTTGTTGACGGATACACTTTCCTATGCAGGCTTACTCTCATCAATGCTCGCAGTCATAGTGACGAAGTATACTGCAAGCCAGGCTATGAGAGCTCGGACTTCGCAAGGCATCAGAAAAAGAGAGAGAGAGAGAGAGAGAGAGAGAGGGAGAGAGAGAGAGAGAGAGAGAGAGAGATGGTGAGAGAGCGTCTGGAGACGAACAGGCATGCGGGATAGTGTATAATACAACGTATACGGACAGGCAGCGATTTGCACTATCTTAAATACGTAGAAGTGCTCTTCAGAATATTATACAGAAAGGACAGAGTTTCACATGCTCTCATGATAATAGAACATAAACAAATAATGAAAATCAAAGGAAACAAAAATACAGAACTACTCATATATTTGAAAAAGCAAAACGGGAGCTCAGTGTTCCATATGAAAAAATATCGTCTCCTAATGGTGAGCTGTCTATAAGCATGTTGATGATGGCGATCGGGTATGCAAATAAGCACACACACACACACACACACTCACATACACACATATACATGCACGCTCATACACATATGTTTGTGTACGTATACCCCTACATGTCGTTGCTATTCTTATATATATATATAGATATATATATATATATATATATATAAATGAAAGAATGGAGTTGAACGACGAAATTAACAAAATTCGTCTATTTTCTTTTCGACATATGTTTCGAAGGCTGCATATTCCTAATTTCGAAGGAATAAGGGGTGCATTATGCCGCCTTCTCATTAGGAAAAGCAAGGAACTTATGTCAGTATCAAGATTCACAAAAAAAAAGTTAGATGACTGATCACACGGAGCCCATAGCGATAATATATATATATATATATATACATGTTTGTGTTTGTGTGATTGTGTGTGTGAGTGAGGGGATGCACACGCATTTAGATGTATATATATATATATAAGTGCAAAAATCTACAGATGTACTCAATACAAATGAAATGTGCAATAGTTACTTAAAATAGCTCAGTTCTCGGCCACTGTCAGGAAGCGGTGGCGTTCAGAGGTTTATTCGGGGTCATCAAATAGGCCTTTATATATATATATTATATATATATATATATATATATATATATATGTATATATACATATACATATATATATATATATATATATATATATATATATAATATATATATATATATATATATATATATATATATATACACAACATATATGTGTGAATGTGGTACAAAGAGGCCTCTTTGATTTCTGATATATTTATGTAAACTAATTTTATATGAAACGCAATCACACTTAAACACACACACACACAGTCACAAGGACTGTCTCCCTATCTCCCTATTACCCTGTCTTTCTCTCACACAGAGAAACGGATATACATATGTACACTCTTACAGCAACAGTAAGAGTAACATTGGTATCTACAAGGCCAATAAATCAAACTGTTTGCTAGAGAGCCAGTCATTAAAATCAGAAACGTTCATTCTGTTTTTCATTTATTTATTTAGATTTTTCACAGGCTTTGTGGTAGCTAGCATCGAGCTGCAAATTGGCAATAAATTAATCAATAAATAAATAAATACATAAATAACTCTCCCTCACACACACACACAGACACACACACACTCAGTATTATATATATTTATGTACATGTGAATAGACATTTTAAATATATGGGCTTATGCATATGTATATGTAAATATGCATATGTGTGTGTATGTGAGCGGTGTCTTTATATATATTCACACGTAAAGAGGGAGAAATAAATTTTTAGATAGCGACACAGACACCTGATAAATATATATATATATAATATATATATATATATATATATAGATATATATATATATATTAGATAGATATATATATATACATACATATATATATATATATATATATATATATATATATATATACATATATATACATACATATATATATATATATTAGATAGATAGATAGATAGATAGAAAGACCGATAGAGAGAGAGAGAGAGAGAGAAATAACTAGATAGACAGACAGATAGATAGATAAATAGATAGATGGACAGATAGATAGGTAATAAATAAATAGATTGATAGATAGATAGATAGATAGATAGATAGATAGATAGATAGATAGATAGAGGATAGATAGATAGATAGATAGATAGATAGATAGATAGATAGATAGATAGGGATAGATAGATAGATAGATAGATAGATAGATAGATAGATAGATAGATAGATAGATAGATAAAAGGATGAACTGTAGGACTTGAGTTTAAATACAATTATTTCATTCATCTGTATAAAGGTCATTAACATTTGTGCGTATTTGTGTGGGAGAACAAATTTCTTGATGTTTTCAGAAAATAACATTATCAGGAAGTTGTTATTAAAATAAAATATGAATAAATTTATTTATTCTATTTTCTTCATCTTCTCCTTATCATCATCATCATCATCATCATCGTCATCATCATCATCATCCTCATTATCATCATCGTCATCATCATCATCATCCTCATCATCATCATCATTAAGTGAGAAAGCAGCGAAGCTCATTAAATTGACACTGGAGTACATATATATGAAGTCCGATATAAACCAACGATAAGTTTGCACGAGGCAGATGCGTCACTAATATAAGTGCGAGAAATAGTGATCTCATTTCAAGATAAACAGTGTTTGGCCTTGGTGTTGGTGCCTAGTTAAAATTTTCTTATGGTCGAGTAACGCATCCCGCACAAAAGGTCTCTGAATAAGGGTTGGTTAAGGATGTTGAACAAAACACCTAGGTTTCCGGACGTGAATTATTCAAACCCTCAAAACATGGTTATGATGGTCCCTCAATGCTCGTGAACAGAAATGCACTTATCGTCAGCCGAGAGGGGACATGCTCAACTTGTTAAGGTCAAAGAACTTACAAGTAAATCTGTGGTATTGAGCAGAATATTTGCTGTAGCTCATCTTTTATACCAAGACAAATCAACGTACATGATAAAACTTCTAATCAGTTAGTGTTATCACATTATTATATTTACAATAATAATAATAATAAATAATAATAATAATAATAATAATAATAATAATAATAATAATAGTAATAATAATGATAATAATTATTATTATTGAGTGAAGGAGCAGTTCATGCCATCAAAGTGACACTGGGGTAAATATACGAAGCCCAATATACCCATCATGACTACCCGTCTGATAAGGGTACACCACGCACATGCATCACAACCATATGTGCGCGACATGGTGATCTCATTGTTATTATTAGTAGTATTATTATTTTTTCTACTACTACTACTACTACTACTACTACTACTACTACTACTACTACTACCACTACTACTACTACCACTACTACTACCACCACTACTACCACCACCACTACTACTGCTGACTACTACTACTACTACTGACTACTACTACTGCTGACTACTACTACTACTACTACTACTACTACTACTACCACCACCACCACCCCCACTACTTACTACTACTACTACTACTACTATTTTATTATTATATAAGGCGGGAAGCTGGCAGAATGCTTAGCGACATTTCTTTCGTCTTTACGGTCTAAGTCGAAATTCTGCCGAGGTCGACTTTGCCTTTCATTCTTTTGGGGGTCGATAAATTTAGTACCAGTGAAACACAGGCAGGGATCGATGCAATCCACTAGTTCCCTCCCCCCCCTCACAAAATTTCAGGCCTTTTGCCTTTAGTAGAAAAGATTATTATAATTAGTATATCAGCCTCATCATCATCAACAACGACAAAAACAACAACGAAAATAAATGCATTTCCCATTTTATTCCTGTTTTAAATTTTTCCAGTTTTCCACTATATCTCTGAACTTTTATTCATTATTCCCATGATTCTATTATTTATTGAATACATTTATGCATATATGTATTCGTTTAAATGACGTTTGCATATATACGTAACAGATAAACACTCATATGTATACATATATCCACATAGACACACACATATATACATATATGTGTGCCCGTATATATATATATATATATATATTATATAATATATATATATATACATGCATACATTCATAGGTACATATACATATATATTTGCATATTTTATTCGGTTCGTTTCTATTTTTCAATCTCACTTTGTTACTAAGTACTCGTTATTTCTTTATCATATAAGTTTTTCTGTTATATATGTTTTGTTTTTTTTTCGAAACCAGCTTGTGAATTTACCTTCCAGCAACTTGAGTTGGCAGAATATGGGGATCTGTAAGTATGTGCATGTACGGCTTAAATACGTATATACATATTGGCATACATACATAATTAAAATTACATTCATATATACACGTGCATATACATGCATATATATGTCGTAAATATACATGTATTCGTAAACATTATTCGTATACATTGTTTGTGTGTGGACAACGTATATGAATTTATACACGCAGCCACACGTATACACACACGCACACGCACACGCACACGTATTTATATGTATATGTATGCATACATATGCATATATATACCTATTTACATATAAATATACGAATATATGCACAAATGTAGGTGCGTGCGTGAATACATGTATACATATATATGTGTGAATACATATATATGCATATATATTCTTATGTATGGTATATATATATATATATATATATATATATATATATATATGCATGTCTGTGTGTATACATATATACAATTACACACCCAATTCTACATGGAAATACACATACACATACACAGACATGCGGATATGCCTACGTTTAATATGCACAGAATTATATAAAAGATCATTTAATGCTTGAATTTTAATATAATGGCAGAAGTGGGATTTCGTTCAGAGCTTGCAGAAAAATAATTACAATGAAACATAAAATAAGATTAAAATATATACTCGTAAATTATGGATGCAGAGTCGAGGCTTCACTGAAAAACTAGATTCCCGTTTGTCAGATTATTTATATTTATAAATTATAGGTGTTTTATTTTACCTTTAGATATCTTATATTTTTAATGAAATTTTCTGAATGTAGCTAGAACGGTGGAAATACGTATTTCTTTACATATAAATACTTACATATTTGTCCTCATAAATTTGCATTCATCCGTCCATCCCTACATCCATCTGTGTGTGTATATATATATATATATATATATATATACATATATATATATATGCATGTATGTATATATATGTGTATATATATATGCATATCGTACTACGCAAATATATACATATATATTTAAATATACACATGTATGTATATATGCACATATATGTAAATACACATTTATTATATATACGCATGTATGTTTATATACATGTATAGATATATAGGCGTATCGATATACTTATGTATATATTACTCATATTATATATATTATATATATATATATATATATATATATATATATACACTTATATATATATATATACAGATATATTTATGTGCCTATATACATACACTTATGTATATATACAGATATATTTATGTGTTTATATGCACATTACATAAAAACATATGTGGTTGTGCATGTATATATAGATAGGGATAGAATTATATATACGTACATTCATGTATATATATATATATATATATATATATATATATATATATATATATATACATCATATGAGTGTATATGCTTGCACAATTGAAACATATGCACGAGTGTGCGCGGATGCCTATATTAATTGTATTGAATCCTTCTATAAGGCTCTTGAGATGTAGAATATATTGAAAATTGGATACAGAGAGGAAAGAATGCTCTTGGTTCTATTAAAATTACTTTCGTGTTTCATATAGCAACGAAATATATTCACTTCAAACACTGAATTCATGTTATTAAATTTAGACAACCAGAAAGCATTGTTCAATTGTATATGTTGGTGTTTCTCTGCAGAATGAACATTACGTCTTCTGATACAAACAGACACACACCCACACACACACGTCTATCTATCTATCTATCTATCTATCTATCTATCTATCTATCTATCTATCTATCTATCTATCTATCTATCTATCTATCTATCTGTCTATATATCTATCTACCTATCTTTCTGTCTATATATCTATCTATCTGACCGTGTTTATCTACCTATCTGTCTGTCTGTCTGTCTGTCTGTCTGTCTGTCTCTGTCTGTCTGTCTGTCTCTCTCTCTTTTTATATATATATATATACATGCGTATAGTATGTATCTACATTTGAGAGTAAGTGTGTATGTGTGTGAGTGTGTGTGTGCACGTGTCTTTTAGTGTGCTGGATCTATATAAGGCCCAAACTGTATTCTCTGTGACGATTGAAGGACTAGTGCAGCAGCAAGAATAAGAAGTTCCACCTTCGAGACTTCGTATGTGTTTTACATATATGTGTGTGTGTTTTTGCATGTGTGTGTTGCTATGCAGGCGTGCGCGTGTGTATTATTTAAAACTGTTCGACTTTCGGCTCTATGCGACTTAAAGTCTCGCTGGCCTCAGGTTTTAGATTACCGAATTCGGTAAAGCCTGATATTTGGTGGAATGAAGCCACTCGATTACATCTGCTCCTGTCTTCAGCAGGTACTTATTCCACGGACCCTGAAAGGGGATTGAGAAGTCAGAGCGTAAAGACGGATGAAATTGTGCTAATCACTTTATCCGGCTTACTGACGATCCTGCCAGCTTGTGGCCCTATTATCAACAATAACAATAACAACAACAGCAACAACAACAGCAGCAGTAACAACAACAACAATAACAACAACAACACCAGCAGCAGCAGCAACAACATCAACAAAATGTCTATTTTTCCCTATGAAATATCCACATTAGACACCGTATAATATATGTCTATATAGATTATTATATATATATATATATATATATATATATATATATATATATATATAAATATATATACATATAGATAGATAAATAGATAGACAGACAGACAGACAGACAGACAGATAGATAGATAGATAGATAGATAGATAGATAGATAGATAGATAGATAGATAGATAGATATATAGATAGATAGATAGATAGATAGATAGATAGATAGATAGATAGATACATAAATAGATAGATAGAAAGATAATGCATACACTCATACATATATATATATGTGCCTCCTTGTGTCCGGCTGTTTGTGCGTGCGTATGTATAATTTATCTTTTGCGTTGCCATTACACAATATCTATTAGTGTTCCATTCAGTTATATATATCTCGCTATATTTTCCTCTATTTTTGTTTCCTTATAATCTTAGAAAGTAATTTCTTGGCACAATAAAAGTTATTTATTAAATTACATCTCAATTTTTTTCCTTCGTCGTTGAACTGAAGTAAACTTACATAGTTATTTCCTGAGAATATAGATCAAACATTAAGCTACAATAAATTTCAATAGATTTCGTTTTAGCTATACAACTAAGCATTTACTATTCACACATATTTGACTTATGACAAGAAAATTGACTTACACTTTAGCAGATTATTTCTCCAAGAACCCTTATCTACTTACACGGACATTCAAGTATTTTTAATTTTCTCCTTTAAATATTTGTTGATCTATTTAGATTATTCTAACAACCCTAGACTTCGTTTATTTATTATTTAAACAAATATCACAGGAATATTCCATATACTACGCTGATAGTTTCTTGTTAGAACACTGCACCTAACCATTAGGCCTGCCCCCCAGCCCCGTACAGAAAGCCTGCTCCTATATTCTATTCAGAGACATATATAAACGTTGTGTTATTTCATTCCTTTTACCATTTTGAATGTTCTGAAGACGAAACTCTGTAGATATAGAGTATTTACTGAGCAGTTAGTTTGTTCTTCGGTAAATATGGGAATGGAAATACGAAAATAAACAAATATCAACAAAAGATAAGAACAATGTAGTACATACATGCATTCATACATACATACATACGTGAGTATAATATGGGTATAAAATACATATTATATATATATATATATATATAATATATATATTATATATATATATATATGCTAGCTACAGTTATTGGATTGCGGCCATCAGTGAATGTTGATTTGAAAGTCGAACAAATGAAGCCCAGTATTTATTTTTCTAAAGCCTAGTACACTAGTACTCATTCTATTGCCTCTTTCTGCTGAACCACTACGTTACGTGTACATAAACAGATCAACACTGTATCTCAAGCAGTTGTGTGTGCAACTACACACATACACACACAAGAAGTACACATATATGAAATGCTTCTTTCAGTTTCCTCTACCAAAACCACCCACAACGATTATAGTGGAATGCACTCACCCAAGGTGTCACGCAGTAGGACTGATCTTATGAAGTTAGTCGGGAAGCAAACTTCTCAACCACACAGCCACCCCTGCAGGTATCCATCCATCCACCATCCATCTCTGTCATTCTCTCTTTTTGTATACACACAAACACACACACAGACACACATCTATATACATCTATATATTTTAATTTTTTACAGATGAGTTTTGACCCAAATTATAGCGAAACTATCATTGCAGTTCTAGATAAATATATGTACGTTCATCAATTTTGGTATCGTCAATGTTATGAGTTCTTTTATATTCATTCCCTTGCGGCGATTGCCTCTCATTCGCCGCTGGGTAGACCGAGTGAAATTTTATTTTGATGATAAACTGCTCTGAAGTTTTATTTCAACGCAACTAAACTAAAATGTATAAATATTGAGAAAAAATTTAATAAGTATTTTCATGTATAAATAATCTGGAATAACAACATTTAGAAAACAAAGGATTTCGGAAAATATCAATATGCAATATATTGGTAAACTTATTGTGATTGTTTTTTAAGTCGATGTCTGTTACATTATATAACAGATTAACGTTTCTATAATGTTTTTCGATGAAAAAAATATAATTTAATGCGGCAAAAAGGTCTGCTTCTACACAACTAACTTGGATTTAAACAACAAATACTTAGATTGGAATATCGTCTACGTATTCGATTCTCTGCACTTGATGATTTACTCATTCGAATTCATGTTTCAAAGTATGCTCGGATCCCCGAGTCTAGATATCTGTACACACACACACACACTCACTCACTCACTATAGTGGTTAAATATATTGTTAAGGCCACCATTTCGTCTATCGCAGCAGCTTCCAAGCTTTACCACTAATTCAGTTCTCAACTAAACTGCAAACTGTTAGCAGTTTTAAAGAGGACACCTCCTCAGCTACACTTTGGCATAAATAGTTTGAGATTTGGTTCAGTAGGAAAAAAGGTTACATCAAAATATTTCAGACCTGAAGTGGGCAGTAAGGCAGATATTCACCTTCAATTAACATAAATTTTTTAATTTCAAATTAAAAGTATACTTTTCTCAGGCTTTTTTTCGTTGAATGAATTCCTGTGACCTCCTAATATTGCGCAATTAGGTTACTTCAGGTGAGCCTGGTAACTGATGGTTTTGGGGTCTTGATGTTTGTAATTTTTGATGAGCCATGGTGCATCCAACATGGTAAAGATCCCTGCCATAATTTGGTGTGGATGGGTAATATCAAATAATTCCTTCACAACATATATTTAAATTAAACATATAAAAAATTTAATATTATCATATCTTACATAGATAAATTGAAATATTATCTTTCAGCATTTCATAAGGTAAAATATTAAATTATTAATTGAAACATTATCAATTATCTCATAACAGCAATGTCTGGAAAAATCATGGATTACATATAAAAAATGTGAGCATGAGAAGTAATGTTCTTAAGGTTATAAACCTGGAAAAGTATAGAACAGGTGTAAAAGTATAGGACAAGCTATTACTTCTAGTAAAGAACAATAAACGTTTAACTAAAAATATTGCAGCTAAAATTAAAATTTGAATATTAAAACTTATTTTATTATAGTTTACAAATAACACTATACTTATTTAAGTAGAATTTGGCTAATTTACTACCTTAAATACAGAAAAAGTGACTAATTAGACAAACTTACAAATTAGCAGAACAGTTTTGTACAATAAATTTAAAAGATGAAAACAGTAAAGAGTGATAAATTACAAGAACCGGCATTCTTTGCTGCAATATTTTAATTAAAAATGTTTTGTATTCTTTACTTTGCTAGAAGTAATAGCTTGTCCTATACTTTTACAGGTGAAATAAATTGTTCTGAACTTTTCCAGGGTTATAATCTTAAGAATATGACTTTCTCTGCTCGCATTTCTCCATATAATATATTTACAGATGATTTAGTTTAGATCAGAAATTTTCAGCGGTTGCAAGCATATGTATAAATATATTATGAAGAATTTGAAATTCCCGCCAATTCCTGATTAACTCGGTGATATCTCCCCAGCCTTTTACTTCAGGTCTGAGGAGGACAACACTTCTACCATTTTACATTTTACATATTAGTTTTTGTGTTTGTGTTTTCTGTTTTTCAGCTTCCGTTTTTTGCCTCTGCGTTTTCTACATTCTGTCTTCTCAGGTTTTTCGCGTTTCTTCTCTTATTCATTTTTTTTAGTTTGTTATGGTATGTGGTTTGTGCTCGATGAATATGTTTGAGTATTTCTCAACATATGAAACTATTAGTAGCAATTATGTATTTTGTCCTTTAAATAAATGATATTCATCTCTCACCAGATAGAATACATTTTTTGTTGAATTTTCTATCACAGAATATTACCTTATATATATATATAATATATATATATATATATATATATATATATATATATATATATATATATATATATATAAGAATTTTCTGCGTAATAAATATATATATATATATAAATCAGGGTCTGTGCCACTGTCATGACTCTACGTTTAAGATAGTGTCTTAGCTCTCAAAAATATATGCTGCATATTAAACAATTCCACCGTAATTCTTGTCTGGGCATGCAAAATTTATCGGAATTTGAGAAGTGTCGGAAAGATACGTACACCCGAAAAGGTGTCTTATCTCTAAAACAATTCTCATCAGAAACAAAAGCAAGAACACCACTCCCAACACCATCATCTCCGCTCAAGCAAACACTCAACAACCACATCTTCTCTAAATTTGACTATAGCATCCTTATTTCCTTTCCATTTCTTTTTTCACGCGATTAAATTATTTTTAAAATAGAATATTTCTAATCTCGTCTGTTACGTAGTTTAGATAAAACGGCAATAACAGTCTTGATTTATTTTATTAATTCTTAACTTCCTTTATTTTAAAATATTTCAGTATTTTTCTACACTATCAGTCACATCAATATTAGCCTAACGAATCTTCTTGCTAGAAGTAAGAGTCAAATCTATTTCTTATCACACCCTACTATTCTCAAAATAGGACGAATAGCATTACGTAACGTGGGTACATAATGCGAGATAACAAACTAGACTGTCGCGGAAAGAACGCCTGTATAGCAAAAAAATTTATTGGATAGTGGTGTAAATGCTTGCAGCTGTTATTTTTGTCGTTTTGCACCAATTAGACATCCTTCAAGACATATATTATCCCATGAATTTTTACTAGTGAACTTTATCCTGCACGATATTCTTATACGTATACTTCCTATTTCAAGATGACAGATTAAGATTTGAAGAAAATGTGACAGCTATTTTCAACCAGTTATACAATGATATATAGGCATACTTTTAATCCAAGGCTTTTAAACAGATGTTTGGTCACGCAGACATTCTTTCATACATATTATAGGTGTGGCTGTGTGGTTGAAAAAGATACTTCCCCACCCCACGGCCTTGAGTAGAGTCCCACCGTGCGGCACTTGGGCAAGTATCTTCTACTGTAGCCCCGAGCAGACCACAGGGTTGTGAATGGCTTTGGTAGTCGATAAGTGAAAAAAGACTGGTGCGCGCGCACGAACTCACATACGCACACAGAGATACACACATACACACACAGACTCATCGAGAACCACGCAGACAAACGAAGAAGCAAATAGACACACACACATACACGCACGCACATATATATACACGTATATGAATCTACGTGTATTGGTGTGAAATTGTGTTCCATCGTCTCCCACCGCATACCAACTAGTGCTATTTTCTTTATGCCTCTGTATATACTTTTTACTTGTTTCAGTCACTTGACTACGGCTATGCTGGAGCACCACCTTTAGTCGAGAAAATCGACCCCGGGACTTATTCTTTGTAAGCCCAGTACTTATTCTATCGGTCTCTTTTTGCCGAACCGCTAAGTGACGTAAACACACCAGCATCGGTTGTCAAGCGATGGTGGGGGGACAAACACAGACACACAAACATATACATACACATACATATATATATATATATATATATATATACATATATGCGACAGGCTTCTTTCAGTTTCCGTCTACCAAATCCACTCACAAGGCATTGGTTGGCTATAGCAGAAGACACTTGCCCAAGATGCCACGCAGTGGGACTGAACCCGGAACCATGTGACTGGTAAGCAAGCTACTTACCACACAGCCACTCCTGCGCCTATATATATGTATATATATATATGTATATATATATATATATGCATATATATATATATATATTAATATACAGGGTGCGGCAGAAATACCTCCCTCAGGTTAAACTTTCACTTATGTGTTGCTAATGAACTTATGGAAGTGCCAATGATGTTTACATTTATCTAATGAAGAAAAACTGTAACCCTTTGTGTAAACAACAGTAACATTAAGTTTTCAGAAATGTCGCTTCTTTCTCCTTTTGTCAAACTTTCAAATGTCGGTGGTTGGTATTTATATATATATATATATAGGTAGATATATATATATATATAGGTAGATATAATATATATATGAACTTTATATATATATATATATATATATACATACGTGTGATATAGATATTATTTTTATATATATATATATATATATATATATATATATATATATATATATATATATATATATATACAAAGAGAGAGAGATAGAGAGAGAGAAAGAAAGAGAAGTTGGGGGAGAAAAGAAAGGGATCGCATTATATTTCACGTCTGTACATGCTCTAAGTATGTACTCACCCCATAAATTTGTGCACGT
>NC_043008.1:60278903-60281403 GCF_006345805.1 Octopus sinensis
AAAATTCTTCTGCCACATGTTCAAAATAAGAAAAGTCGAAAAATAAATCGGCATGGTCGTTCACATCAATACCACCAGACACAACATTTCAAGAATATGATCATTCCCAGGAAATAGAGTATAGGAAGATTACGACGTGTGTTTCAGAAACATATAGGGAAGAAGTTGGAAAATTTCAGGTTAGCTGTTGACTAGGAAAGATAGAGGATAAAGGTTATAGCTTGGTAGTTTAACTACGGCGACCATAGATTAGGAGTTTTGACTGGCTAATAGGCGTATATAAGTAAGCATGGTAAATTTTTTAAAAATATTTTCTCAGCGTTATGTAAAGGCAAAGAAATTGCATTTCAAAGGTTTTGATCTTTTAGTGGAAATCTATTCAAAATGGAGACCTATTTATTCTGCTGAAGAGACAGAGCGTTACTTCAAATAACATGGGTCTTTTTATGTCTTCTTAGAAAGGTTCGTTTTTTTTTCTTGTTTAGCTTAGGAATATCTGAGTCTAGGAATATCTGTGGCGTTAATACATTTTACTGTATCCATTGATAGTTTTCACAGAGATTGCTCCTAATGGATATGTTAATTTAGATTGGAATTTATGAGCATGTTCTACTAGGTATGCGTGTATCTATATACATGCATACGCAAATAAATACATGCACACATAAATGCATATATGTGTATGTATATATATATATATATATATATATAAACACATATACTTATATAATTAAATGCACGTATATACAAACACGCATACATTGGCTAATGTGTTCGTATGCTGATATATATTTTATGTGTGTTATGTGTTTAATGTATATGCATGTGTAACATCTAGCTACCTATCTATATATCTATCTATCTGTTTGTTAGTTTGTCTGTCTGTCTCTGTCTGTCTATCTACCTGTGTATATCTCTCTCTCTCTATATATATATATGTGTGTGTGTGTGTAAATATGTATGTGTATATATACATATAGGCAACGATATATATACATTTATATATATATATATATATATATATATATATATATATATATATACATATACATATAAATGTATATGTATGTGTCTATGTATGTGTGTATGTATTGAATTCATATACACACTGGCACACACTAAATTTGGTAAAGTATATATAACACGGAAATCAGAAGACGTGGATATTTAAAATCCCAGCCGTGTTTATTTCCGTCTAAAGCCGCTAGACACTTTTTCGTGTGAAAGTCTGCCATGACCCTCTTTGACTTTCATCTTCCTTGGGTCAATAAAATAAGTATCAGTTAGCAACGCTCACAGATTCGATCTGCTATAAACCTGTACAAAAGAAGGTGGCTTTTACTTTGACAAAACCAGAGCTTTCTAGCGAATTATCTAGTATTTATAGACTTGAGGCAGTAAATATTTGCTGAACTGACTCTACGAAATATTATCGATTTGAATACGGAAGCACTTCATACCCATCCTTAATGCTCTTAGCAAATCTACGAACGTCATAAATCCCTATTCATTATTATCTTTAAGTCTGAAGCTTCTTGACGCTGAATGAAATCCGCTATATGTCATGGCGGTGACCACTTCAGGCGAGAAGTTATTTACTGACTATTAGAAACTTGAGATTTTCAGTCTAAGCAGTTCATTTCACGTGTGCAATGAATATCTTTGAGGAAAACATTATCAAAAATTGCATTATCTCATTTATCTCTATCACTAAGAAATAGTACATTTGTTTCACAACAAAAATAAAAATCTATATCTTTTGTCGTATTCTATGCCTTATAAATGATCTATTCATAATAACGATACACAACGGCTAATAACTTAAAGTTATATGAATAGTTAAGTGGAAGTGACTGAAACGATAAAGCATTGAACTGAATATCATATAACTGTTGAGAACTTATTGCATCGTGTATATTTTTTAGGATCGATGGAAAGAAAATATATCAGCAATATAAACATATACAGGGGATGGAACCAACTGGATTCTGTCAGCGCAATTAAATTGATGTTACATAACAATTTCTGAAGATAAATCTAATTGTAGATTCGATTTTACTCTGTTCTCTTAGCACAAGAGTTAAAATCTTAACCGACCACCTACCCATATTTTCTATGCCCATATCCAGGATAAAGTACATAATTCCCCCGATGTTTCAGTTTACCGAAATACTAGAAATGGAAGCCAAACTATTGAAGAAATGTAATTTGCGATATATTATCATCATATCTGGAGTTTAGGGCCGTATTCCGTTTCTTTAATACGCAAACTATCCACCCGTTTAGCTTTAGGCCACAATGATTTCACTAACTTCATGAAAAGAAAGAATATATATAAAATGTAAACAAGTTACAGAGACCATTGTTTTGGTATAGCTAAAACTAAAAAAGAAAAATAAATGAAGATAAAAGGCAATGAAAATAAATCTTTATAGAATAATTTCCTTGGTGAATATAACTCGAGCTGATGTTCCTTTTTACTGTTTTTTTTTAATACTAA
>NC_043008.1:60286403-60303903 GCF_006345805.1 Octopus sinensis
TCGGAGTTAATAAAGCTAGAAATGATATTCTTTCCTGCTCTAGACACAAGGACCGAAATTTTGGGGGAGGGGGCCAGTCGATTAGATCGACCGCAGTAGCAACTGGTACTTAATTTATCGACCCCGAAAGGATGAAAGGCAAAGTTGATCTCGGCGGATTTTGAATTCAGAACGTAACGGCAGAGGTAATACCTATTTCTTTACTACCCACAAGGGGCTAAACCCAGAGAGGACAAAAAAGGACAGAAAAACAGATCAAGTCGATTATATCGACTCCAGTGCGTAACTGGTACTTATTTAATAGTCGCCGAAAGGATGAAAAGCAAATTTGACCTCGGCGGAATTTGAACTCAGAACGTAGCGGCTAATCATTTCGCCCGGCGTGCTAACGTTTCTACCAGCTCGTCGCCTTAAAGCTATAAATAATATTGCGTAGAAAACCATACGTGCGAAGTTCTCAAATTTATCTATCTAATTGCTCTTTTTTAACCACATATTTTTCAAGCGTCTACATATAATTGTATCTACTTCGGGTCTCACACTTAGAAATGATTTACTAATAGATCAGGTCTATCAAATTGGTTTCGAATCAAGCGTTGCCTTGAAACCTGAATGAAATATATATTAACTGGTACTTAATTTATCGACCTCGAAAGGATAAAAGGCAAAGTTGATCTCGGCGGATTTTGAACTCAGAACGTAAAGACAGACGAAATACCGATGAGCATTTCCCCCTCCAACGGCATGCTAACGTTTCTACAGCTTGCCGCCTTAGAGTAATAAGATATTTAAAAAATAAAATTGGCATGACGGAAACAGAAATGACTAGCAGTGACCAGAAAGGGAAGCAACTGTTTAAATACAACAAGATCTGTCGAACGCTCTGCGTTATTGAAATAAACCAGGTTATCGGCGCAAACGATCATTCACTCACATATAAGAACATACATATATACACACACTCATATATATATATATATATATATATATATTATATATATATATATATTATATATATATATAATATATATATATATATATATATATATATATATAGATATATATTATATACACATATACATATGTATATATAGACATAAACATAAATGTATAAAACCAAACATATACACATAAAAATAAAATATACATTAATATACACATAATATGTATTCATACACACATACATATTTAAATCCCATTATCATGTGAATTCGATTCCCGATGAACACAGAACCGCCTTACATCTTTCCATGTAGAATATAATGCTAGGTCTATTTAATCCAATGTGTAGCTGACACATTCTGAGTGTAGTTCCTGAGGATCGTTATTGATCCTAGCTGTTGAAAAGTTTATGAAAAGGTAAACCAGATAATTATAGAAAAGGTCAGAGGGTGTTTAATCTATTTCTTAAGTATATATATATCGTCTGAACGTATTTCAGGTAAAGTCACTCTTATGTAAATTTTGAAAATCTGGTGAATATTGGTGATGTAGAAAGCAATGGCGTCATTTCATCGGTTTCGCAATTTACATATATGCATACATGCATACATAAACACACACACACACACACACACACACATATAAGGAAAATAAAACAAGATAGAAAATGCTAAAATAATTTTATCGTGAAGAACATTTTAGTACAGGTTTCAGTCTTTGCGACTTTTTCAACTTAGAGTAAAGCATGAAAAACAATTAAATTGTGAAAAAATGAAATGTTTAAAAAGATATTTCTATAGTTTTCAAATGCATAGGACATGAGTAAAACTGAGAGACAGAGACAGAGAGAAAAAGGAATATGTTCCTTGCATCTGAAAACTATGGAAATATTTTAAAAAACATTTCATTTAATTTTTCCACAATTTAATTGTTTTCCATGCTTGACTCCAAGTTGAAAAAGTCGTAAAGGCTGAAACCGGTACTAAAATGTTCTTCACGATAAAATAATTTTAGCATTTTCTACCTTGTCCTATTTTTCTTATACATATCAACTCGTGTGTTCCTTTTCATCCTTCTACATACACACACACGCGCACACACACACACACACACACACACACACACACACACATATATATATATATATTTGCATGTACATATATACCTATATATGAGTGTGCACGTGCGTGAGAATGTGTATGTGTAAGAGAGGGGAGAGAGACAAAGAGGTCTATTGTTATTAGACATGATCTGTATTTTCGTATATATCTACATATACATTGTTAAGACGTTGAATTGAAACCTGTTATAAAATAGGTATGTATATGTGTGACAGATAACGGAACAAGAAAGGAAACGTATTCATTTACCTATGTGATACAAAAACTACTATAGTCTGACCTCATAACAACACCATAATGGAGACAATATCGTGAAAAATAAACAGAATGAAATAGTAAAGAAAGGATTATTCTGAAATTCATATATAGAAGAAAATAATTCTGTAATATCTTTCCTTATTTACTCGCACAGCGGGTTTCCTTTAGTTTCCGTCTACCAAATCCACCCACAATACTTTTGGGAATTGTGTTAAATATCTCACACTTTGCGAGGCGTTGATGTAGATAGACAGCATCGTATATTATAGACTATCAATTTGATTTAGTTGTGAATCTGTTAATATATATTTGCAGATACTTGAGAAACGAAACCAAGTGAGCTACTCCTATCGATATGCAGTACTTAGCTGTCGTTTACCAGAATCGAAAAACTACGTGGAGGTACTCATCTCTCTTTCTTTCTCTCTCTCCCTCTCTCTCTAACTTTCTTGCTACCTCTCCATACCCCTCCACTTATTCTCACTGTTCCGAACTTTCTCTTCTCTTTCTCTCTTTCTAATACTTACACCCACCTCTGTCTCTCTCGCTCTCTCTCTCTGTCGTTATTTTGTTAAGTAAAGTTGATTACATGACCAAACCTATTGTGAGATTTCCTCAATTAATTAGTTGATTACTTAAATGAAATCAGGTTTGAGGTTAATCGATAACTTTGACAAAATCTATTTATCGAGTTCAGTGTTGTTTCATTTGATTGAATAAATATAACCAATCCAAGATTAATTAATTGATTTACTTAATGAAATCAGTGTATCAAATTCAAGTTTAATTGGCTAATTCAATCAAATCGGTATATATGATCTTAGTATGGTTAATCAATTATACTGTACAGTATAATATAACTGGAACAAGAAAGGAACAAGCAACGATTTTCCTCATAGCTGAGCAGAGATACTTACAGCTAATCAATGTGTTGCTAAAACAAAAGAAAAGAGTAGTACCGGATACATTATATATATATATATATATATATATATATATATGTGTGTGTGTGTGTGTGTGTGTGTGTGTGCGTGTATATATATATGTATATATATGTACTTAAGGTTAGTAGATCTTAGAATGGTGGATTCGAATTAAAGTAGATGTAACTGCTTCTCCTTACAAAGATAATACATCACACATGTTTATGCAAACACATAAACACATTGACGTTTATGTATGTATGCATGCATGTATGTGTGTATGCATGTATGTATATATATATATATATATATATATATATATATAATATATATATATATATATATATATATACGTACACCTAACCAACCGCTGTGTTCATTTACACATTTACACACACACATATATATGTAATTACACATCTTGCGTAGCATCTTCCGCAAGTGCCTTCTAATATAACCTCGGGTCGACCAAAGCCTTCTGAGTGCATTTGGTAGACGGAAACTGAAAGAAGCCCGTCTTACATATACATGTGTGTGTGTATTTATGTCTTTGTTTGTATCCCCACCATCGCTTGGTAACCGATGTTGGTGTGTTTACGTACACGTAACGTAGCGGTTCGGCAAAAGAGAATGATATAATTAGTACGAGGCTTACAAAGAATAAATCCTGGGGTCGATTTGTTCGAATAAAGGCGCTGCTTCAGCATGGCCGCAGTCAAATGACTGGAACAAGTAAAAGAATACCAACACTGCTGGTCAAGCGGTGGTGGGAAGAAAGACAAAAAAAAAGACGCACACATGCACATATGTATGCATTTATTTTTTAGGTATGTATGTATATAATTGATGGGTTTCTATCAGTTTCTCTCTACCAAATCCACCCAAAACCGTTTAATCAGCCCAAGGTTATAAGATACTTTGTGTAGTGTGCCATTCAGTAGGAATGAACCTGTGAACCATGTGATTGGGAACCAAACTTCCTACCACATAGCCACGACGATTATGCGTACAAACGCAAAAAATATAGCATCAAAGATATTCTGCAGATTATATAATGTATTTTGGTTGGAATTCCGATCACCAAATTTCTAAAGCAGTTTCATCTGGCTTGATAGAATTAACGTAGAAGTGGCTGAGTATATTACAAACAAGCAAATCTCTTGCAGAGCAAGACAGAGTGTATCTCCTCTGTGGTCATTTGAACAAGAAGTAAATACGTTCAGCGGTCTTCCACCTGATATCTATATCTTTTGTGTTTTAACTTTTACTCGTTTCACTCATTATACTGGAGCCATACTGGGGCAGCGCCTTGAGCAATTCTTTGTCGAATGTATGGGCCCCTGACATTTATTCTACTGTATTCTTTTGCCGACGTGCTAGGTTACAGGGATGTAAACACACCAGCAACGGTTGTCAAGAGGTAATTGAGGTGGGGCACAAAAACAGAAAGAAAGAGCCTCCTCATCTCTTTACATACATACATACATACATATATATAATTCTTACATACATACGTAATATAAAATTGAAGATCAGTGAAAAAGAGAATACCTACGCTGATCTATTGAGAAATTTGCACTCTATCCAGATTACAGGTTCAATTTTATAACTGCAATTATTGGGGCCCTGGGATATGTAACATACTGCCTAATTACCAATTAAAATACATTTTTAGACGTGTATTTGTATATCAACCGAGTCCATCATAAGGATTTTCCCGCCACCTGCTTTTGACCTGGAAGGGAAGGCAGTTCTCTTCTGTCTGGTGGCTGTGGAGAAAGAGGTAGTGTGGTGGGCGAGGTTGGGCACTCTTGAAGACAAATACATCCTGTTCGGCCAGGCCCCGATCTACTTTCTTAAGTTCAACTTGAAAAAGGAAAGTATGAGTGGAAAGGGAAATGCTGCCCTTCGAAACGTATTTTTGTTGAAAGCTGATGACCTCTGTGAATTGGCCGAAACTGAACATATGCTTGTAATCCGGATGGAATTGAGAAGAGAAGTGCTTGCTAGGGTTGCCTTGGTTGTTGAGGGTCACCAGTATGTGTGGGGTTCCTTGGCTGTCTCTGATTGGAACTGACCCACTTTTGGGGATTTTTATAGTTGAATTCTTATTGTGATTTGGTCTTGTTTTTATAGTATACACGAAATTTTTTGTAAAGCCTCACTCATCCCTTGTTTTGTATTGTTCCTTCCTGTTTTATATTCGGCCCTAGTGGCCAATAAATAAAAGATCATTATTATTATTATTATTATTATTATTATTATTATTATTATTATTATTATTATTATTATTATATGTTGTTGTAATTAACATTGTAATCTCACAACAATAGCATATAAATATGCTATTTATATTTGCATATTCTAGATTCATATATCAATATCGAACAGCATTAATTCTGTTGACCTACATCTATTTATTTTCCAGCAAGCTTAGTATAAAAAAGGAAAAAAAAATCAGATAATTATTTTCTTCTAATGAAATATGACGATATTCCCAGTCAGACGTGCCATCTATCTTATTTCTACGATAATGGTTTGTTTAATTATCCCCGAATGTTTCTTCCTCATACATGTCAACTAAATATCTAGCTCTATAGAGAGTAATTTCAGACTAAAATGTATCACATTTTAACGAATCACTATGCGTTTTCAGTATCTGAACGGATTAAAAGGCAGTTCTGTTTACAAGAATACTTTATGAAATGAATATGTTGTGACATGATTTGTTTTTATTTATTTCTTTTTTTATTATTTTAGTGTTTATGTTATTTGTTAAACAGTTTAACATATATGGACATTAGTGTTTCACACTAATGAAATTTTAGACGATAAACAGTGTGATAGATGCGTTACACATATCCTACATATAAATTTATTTGTAACATATATATTGCAACACCAGTAACTACTACTGCTGTTATTGTTAACATTACTACGAGAATGCACTTGGTTTTTAAAAGATAAGTAAAGTAAACACTACCATAAAGTGTTGTATTGCTGAAAATGTCAAAAAGATATAATGAGCGCGGTGGCATTGTTTAAATATGCGCGACTTTAAAAGACACGATTTTTAATCTATCTGATTAGATCTCCAGATCTGTAAACCTCACAAATGTCGCTGTTGATCTACTGTAGATTCTTTCGACCTCCACCGATTGTCATGCCATTACAGTACTGACCACCTTCCTTCTGACCACCTTCCACGCCATGTTGCTCTCAACGAAAAAGCATTGCCTAGACAGATACCACAGGCTTCCCTTCCGAGGTCCAGCCCGCGGGGCTGTTCCGAGGGAACGGTAAAAAGCCTGGCGGTATAAAACTTTTCTCGTTCCGTGGCGGTAGGACATCTCACCTGGGGTTCCACATGCTGTGATACCTTCTCCAGCAGGAACTTGCTATGTTCAGCTACCAGCCCAGGTACCGTTGTTCGTCAGGCTTAGAAAAAGCAAACTATTAACGTACCGGTCACTCTCTGACAGGCTTATGGGTCGAGCCTCCAGCAGTGGAGACCCCCAGGGTTCTCGGACCCCCTGACCATATCTCTGATCACAGCCATCGGGGCAGAGATGACACTGCACAAATGCGATCTCCATCGCCATCCTCCGGGGCAACGTCTTTTCGATTTTGTCTGTTGGGACCAAGAGTTACGCGACTGCAGATAACGCGTCAACCACAACTCTTGGTAACGCAACTACATGTCATACTATCTCAATTACCACTACCACCACTACAACTTAGTGCTGAAATTTATTTGAATTTTGAACGGAAGAGAAGGAAATATCCCGTCATGATTCGATACAAAGAAATTAAGGCTTCAAACATATTCAACGTACCAGCAAGTTTTTATATAATGTAAACCATGATACAAGCAATAAGCAGTAAACATTTCGAAACGTAAGATCATATGTAATTTAAACAAAAAAAAATTTTCTAACTAATAAATCCACGTCTCTCATAACAGAATCACCTTATATAAATTAAAAATCAAAGCTTTTACAATTGAAATAAAGTACAACAAATGTATGATTTATTTTAGTTATAGGACTCATCAAGAAAGTGTGAAAATCAACCAAATAAAATGTTGTGTTTAAGTCTGCCGCCCAAGAACACGAAACGCACTAAAGGGAAAAATTACGTTACTAAAGGCACCAAACTGATGCTTTAAACAGTCTTACAATACATTTTCTCGACTGGTACTTTATTTATT
The DNA here is from genome assembly GCF_006345805.1 of Octopus sinensis. Taxonomy (NCBI): domain Eukaryota; kingdom Metazoa; phylum Mollusca; class Cephalopoda; order Octopoda; family Octopodidae; genus Octopus; species Octopus sinensis. The sequence goes on from NC_043008.1 coordinate 60,293,858, forward strand.
CGACCTCCAAAGAATAATGTGCAAAGTTAGCTCAAGATCTCATTAAGACACTAGTGCTTTAGTTACAAACTACAAATCCTTACCTCAAGACAACTGAAGTCTTTCCTAGCTATCTTTATTCCTTATTGAATCCAACTTTAGCACCAAGCATCTAATTCTATGTAGCTTATTTTCTCTGCATGTCTAAATTCAATATTTTCTCGACTGGTACTTTATTTATTCGACCTCCAAAGAATAATGGGCAAAGTTAGCTCAAGATCTCATTAAGACACTAGTGCTTTAGTTACAAACTACAATCCTTACTTCAAGACAACTGAAGTCTATCCTAGCTATCTTTACTCCTTATTGAATCCAACTTTAGCACCAAGCATCTAATTCTATGTAGCTTATTTTCTCTGCATGTCTAAATCCAATATTTTCTCGACTGGTACTTTATTTATTCGACCTCCAAAGAATAATGTGCAAAGTTAGCTCAAGATCTCCTTAAGACACTAGTGCTTTAGTTACAAACTACCAATCCTTACTTCAAGACAATTGAAGTCTATCCTAGCTATCTTTACTCCTTATTGAATCCAACTTTAGCACCAAGCATCTAATTCTATGTAGCTTATTTTCTCTGCATGTCTAAATCCAATATTTTCTCGACTGGTACTTTATTTATTCGACCTCCAAAGAATAATGTGCAAAGTTAGCTCAAGATCTCATTAAGACACTAGTGCTTTAGTTACAAACTACCACTCCTTACTTCAGACAACTGAAGTCTATCCTAGCTATCTTTACTCCTTATTGAATCCACTTTAGCACCAAGCATCTAATTCTATGTAGCTTATTTTCTCTGCATGTCTAAATCCAATATTTTCTCGACTGGTACTTTATTTATTCGACCTCCAAGAATAATGTGCAAAGTTAGCTCAAGATCTCCTTAAGACACTAGTGCTTTAGTTACAAACTACCAATCCTTACTTCAAGACAATTGAAGTCTATCCTAGCTATCTTACTCCTTATTGAATCCAACTTTAGCACCAAGCATCTAATTCTATGTAGCTTATTTTCTCTGCATGTCTAAATCCAATATTTTCTCGACTGGTACTTTATTTATTCGACCTCCAAAGAATAATGTGCAAAGTTAGCTCAAGATCTCATTAAGACACTAGTGCTTTAGTTACAAACTACCACTCCTTACTTCAAGACAACTGAAGTCTATCCTAGCTATCTTTACTCCTTATTGAATCCAACTTTAGCACCAAGCATCTAATTCTATGTAGCTTATTTTCTCTGCATGTCTAAATTCAATATTTTCTCGACTGGTACTTTATTTATTCGACCTCCAAAGAATAATGTGCAAAGTTAGCTCAAGATCTCCTTAAAACACTAGTGCTTTAGTTACAAACTACCAATCCTTACTTCAAGACAACTGAAGTCTATCCTAGCTATCTTTACTCCTTATTGAATCCAACTTTAGCACCAAGCATCTAATTCTATGTAGCTTATTTTCTCTGCATGTCTAAATCCAATATTTTCTCGACTGGTACTTTATTTATTCGACCTCCAAAGAATAATGTGCAAAGTTAGCTCAAGATCTCATTAAGACACTAGTGCTTTAGTTACAAACTACCAATCCTTACTTCAAGACAACTGAAGTCTATCCTAGCTATCTTTACTCCTTATTGAATCCAACTTTAGCACCAAGCATCTAATTCTATGTAGCTTATTTTCTCTGCATGTCTAAATCCAATATTTTCTCGACTGGTACTTTATTTATTCGACCTCCAAAGAATAATGGGCAAAGTTAGCTCAAGATCTCATTAAGACACTAGTGCTTTAGTTACAAACTACCAATCCTTACTTCAAGACAACTGAAGTCTATCCTAGCTATCTTTACTCCTTATTGAATCCAACTTTAGCACCAAGCATCTAATTCTATGTAGCTTATTTTCTCTGCATGTCTAAATCCAATATTTTCTCGACTGGTACTTTATTTATTCGACCTCCAAAGAATAATGTGCAAAGTTAGCTCAAGATCTCCTTAAGACACTAGTGCTTTAGTTACAAACTACCACTCCTTACTTCAAGACAACTGAAGTCTATCCTAGCTATCTTTACTCCTTATTGAATCCAACTTTAGCACCAAGCATCTAATTCTATGTAGCTTATTTTCTCTGCATGTCTAAATTCAATATTTTCTCGACTGGTACTTTATTTATTCGACCTCCAAAGAATAATGGGCAAAGTTAGCTCAAGATCTCATTAAGACACTAGTGCTTTAGTTACAAACTACCAATCCTTACTTCAAGACAACTGAAGTCTATCCTAGCTATCTTTACTCCTTATTGAATCCAACTTTAGCACCAAGCATCTAATTCTATGTAGCTTATTTTCTCTGCATGTCTAAATTCAATATTTTCTCGACTGGTACTTTATTTATTCGACCTCCAAAGAATAATGTGCAAAGTTAGCTCAAGATCTCCTTAAGACACTAGTGCTTTAGTTACAAACTACCAATCCTTACTTCAAGACAACTGAAGTCTATCCTAGCTATCTTTACTCCTTATTGAATCCAACTTTAGCACCAAGCATCTAATTCTATGTAGCTTATTTTCTCTGCATGTCTAAATTCAATATTTTCTCGACTGGTACTTTATTTATTCGACCTCCAAAGAATAATGGGCAAAGTTAGCTCAAGATCTCATTAAGACACTAGTGCTTTAGTTACAAACTACCAATCCTTACTTCAAGACAACTGAAGTCTATCCTAGCTATCTTTACTCCTTATTGAATCCAACTTTAGCACCAAGCATCTAATTCTATGTAGCTTATTTTCTCTGCATGTCTAAATTCAATATTTTCTCGACTGGTACTTTATTTATTCGACCTCCAAAGAATAATGGGCAAAGTTAGCTCAAGATCTCATTAAGACACTAGTGCTTTAGTTACAAACTACCAATCCTTACCTCAAGACAACTGAAGTCTTTCCTAGCTATCTTTATTCCTTATTGAATCCAACTTTAGCACCAAGCATCTAATTCTATGTAGCTTATTTTCTCTGCATGTCTAAATTCAATATTTCGCCTTCACTAGCTGCAGCAAAGCTAATTAAATTAGGAATAGCGTTAATGTTTGTACTTATAACACGCTTTAATCGTTTTGTTTAAGCAAATTACCAGCCCATGTGACTGAACAAGCAGTAAATCATTGAGGTACGTATACTATTATGAGCAAGAACACGTTTTAACTAAAAATCGAAATGGCCGTCACAAGAATCGAATATATTCCTGAAACTTGAAATAATGGCAAACGGCATCATCCGAATAAATTTAATTATACTTTGCAACATATATTGAACACTGTTGTCATATTCGTTATAAACAACTTATATCTATGAATATTTGTACACACACACATATATGTATATATGCTTGTATATTGATTGATTGGTTCAGAACAATTTTTTGCCTGCATCTATCTATCTATCTATCTATTGTCCGTGTATATATATATATATTATATATATATATAACTTTGTAAATATATATATATATAACTTTGTATTATATATATATAATATATATATATATATATATATATATATATATATATATATATATATATATATATATATGTATATAACTTTGTATTTATATTTATATATATATATTATATATATATATAACTTTGTATTTATATAATTTAAGTATTTACGTTTACGTACACATAGTACATTCGGGTGAAGAGATAGATGTGTAGGAGGTACGTCTGTGTGTATATGCCACGAATTGCTCCGAGGGAATTCATCACACACTCTAACAAAATATTTAAATAACTTCATGAGAAATGAGAAAGAAAAAACAAAAAGAAAATGTAAAAAAAACAATTCGGATGTTGTTAGAATTAGAGTTTAAATCGATAGTTGTAAAGATTCGAATGCAATAGACGCTATTGGTAAACGGTAAGTGCTGTCAGCAGCGATTCATTACAATTGATCGATTCTGTAGTGGCGAGTGAGGAGTAGACTTTTCAAAGAGAAAGCAAAGATGAAATATTATATATCAATGGATTTTTTTTTCTATTTAGGAGTCTCTTTATACTTATTTTATTTTTTATGAAATTTTCCCTACTTAAAAAAAAAAGAAAAAATATAAAACATTGAGAAAGATTTTCATTTCTGACAGGATGACATGTTAGACAGGTTAAATGTTAATTCAAAATGAAATGTTATAAAAAAACAGAAAGCCTCTGCGCATGCCCACACCCTTCTGGGAGTCTGCATGTACATTTTGTTACGCGTCGCTGTTAACCTTGTACAAAATTGAACTTGTTATATAACATGGCTATAATAGGGTTCTCAGCTCACCTGGTCATGCCACCAACCTATTTTTTTCATCAGAGTCAACTATTGCCCTCAAATAGCTGATCAGTAAATAGGTGGTGTTAATTTCAAAGATGGTTGGAATTAGTAAGAGCAACGTTTGGTTGTTGTATTGAGAAAGGACTTCACAACGTTAAACATTCCTCATAAACAGGTTTATCCGTTGTTGTCATTAGTTACCTTGAGTTAGCTTTGAGCAACAATACGTTGCAACTTAACTGAGAGAGGCACCTCTAGAAGATCGATCGAAAATGGTAGGACGAGCAGCCAGACTTTCGTTAAATCTCGTTTACCTTTCAGAAAGAGGGAAAGACAGAATGGAAGATGTATTCCTTGAAAACTAGTAGAAAGATAAGAAGATACAATTAGAACGTCTTTGGTTACAGGTCTGTTCGATCAGAGAGAAAAATAATGAAAGGAACAGCCCCGTCCCCTTAAGTATATGTTTATATGGAAGGCGGCGAGCTGGCAGAAACGTTAGCACGCCGGGCGAAATGCTTAGCGGTATTTCGTCTGCCGCTACGTTCTGAGTTCAAATTCCGCCGAGGTCGACTTTGCCTTTCATCCTTTCGGGGTCGATAAATAAAGTACCAGTTACGCACTGGGGTCGATATAATCGGCTTAATCCCCTTGTTTGTCCCCTCTATGTTTAGCCCCTTGTGGGTAGTAAAGAAATATATATGTTTATATGGAAGAATATCTAAATGATGTAAATACAGCTCAAGGTGTAGAATTCACGGGTTGTTAGTTTTTGTGAAGCTCTTTTATATTTGCAAGTCACATCATTCCCAGCATTTAACGTGAATTATATGACCTTATATAAAATGACCTTACACTACATTGCAATTCCACATCCACTTTGTTCAAGTTGAAAATATATAATTCAGGTCGTTAAGTAAAACTAGATATGGTTGACAAGCTTTCTTTCTTCCGGATCTTTCATACAAATCGCTCTCAACCTAGATAATACACATCGATATCTATATCTGTCAATCTACCTAGCTAATTCACTACCTACTTACCAACCTACCTACATTCCTATCTATCCCAATCTATCTATCTATCTATCTATCTATCTATCTATCTATCTATCTATCTATCTATCTATCTATCTATCTATCTATCCCAATCGATGTATGTATGTATGTATGTATGTATGTATGTATGTATCTAATCCGTCTAATCTCTCTAAGCAATATATTTCTATACATATACAGCTCTTTGTTTCTCTCTCTTCTTTGTATACATACATACATACTTACAAACATACATATATATATATATATATATATATATATACATGCAGGTATAAATATATGTTTGTAGATATGTGTGTGCGCGCACGCGTGTGTGTTTTACATAAAAGACAATGTATCTTCTTTCAAAATAGACAGAATTGAATATTGTTGTTGGGAAAGTCTCTTATCGAATTTTGCTTTATTTTTCATTTTTACTTTTTTACTTTTAAAGTTAATTGATTTTCTTTCATTCTGCACAGCTTCATATCTGTTGCTTTGTAGAGATGTCTGATGTATGTGACCCAACTGACATTATGTTTTCTTATTCCTATTTCATATACCTCCACCCTTCCATTGTATTAGTGTAACCATTGACAACGTACTCTGATAAGTTACAGTCATTAATTTTGGCAAAAACCAACAGCCAAATCACGATTACACACTGACTCAATAACACAGAGCTCACACTATTTATTGTTTATCGAGGATAATAGGTTCTATACAGAGGTCAGCCATTGAAGTGTATCCTTAAAATCCTTCAAACATGGGTGGATAGAGTGACCTAAAGAAATAGGTTCCCTTTGAATTAGTGTCCATGTCATCAGAGAAATAACCATGGGTCGTAAGGCAATGGAAAAGGCTTGTATGCAAATACTCGATTTGCTAGATAAGATAGGTATATTTCTCTTGTATTGCATGCCATTGTTTTTTTTTAAAAATGGACAAATTTGAGAGTTTCGGTGCTGTACGTATCTTTAGAATAACTAAACCTTACTAACACATACATGAATATGTGTAAAAGTGACATGAATAGAGTTAATTGCATCACAGAACATAAAGAGGTCAAAAGAAAAGGAAAAGGAAAAATAGAGATACATCTATATATATAAAACTGTAGTTGTGTGAGTGTCTGTCTCCTACGATTTAGATTCCTAACTCCTCCCACATTTTGCGGTGCAGTTTAACCAAATTCGGGTATCTTATAGTCGTGAGTAATATCAAGCCTGTCTGGCTATTAGCGCGCGTCTACGATGAGTCTACGATTTTAAAAATAATTTAACATCATTTTTTATTCCATTTTAATGCATAATTTTTCGTGTATCGATGGCGGCGGAGTTGGCGTCCACGCTCAAACACCTGCACCTGTGTTTGCTTCTCCCCCTTCTTCCCTCCCTCGTGAAGCTGTGGGGAAGGGAGTGTAAGGAAATCAACGTCGTAATGCGTTGTCAAGGAGATCAGCGTTCTTTTAGAACAACGACTTCATGGCTTGAAGACACCAAAACAGAAATGGCTAAGAAAGCCCGAATTGGCATCTATAAAGGAAGTAACTCTCTAAAAATGCTTATATAGTTATTTCCTTTACAAACCCGAGCAACGCCGGGCGATACTGCTAGTTAATAAATAAACAAAGAGTAGAAAACAGAAGAAAGGAAAAGCATTTAAGGTTTATAATATCTGATATTTTAAAAAATGCTTTGAAAATGTATCAATCGGAAGGTCACAGATATGCAACCTAATGTTGTTGCATAATAACGTCTATTACTACGAAATAAAGACAAGTTTATTAAATAAGTTTATTTGTATCCTTAAGTGGCTACAAATGCCACTTATCGTCAGTGACATTGTGGTGAGAAGAAATTTAATTATAGGGTTTGCTCAGTCGGAAGTATTTTACGGCTATAAAATTTCAGTTTGATCATTTGTAAAATATTGTTATTTTTTGCGTATAATTTCAATACTAGTTATTACTTAGTTTATACCAAATTCCTCCCACTGAGAAGAATGACAGAATAGCAAAAGACAATGGTGAATTCTCTTTCAGATATAACAGTAAAATCCCTTCCATATCATACCTAACCACTTTAATAAATGCGAATGATGTGTTCAATAATGCAGACTTTGTTACACTTTATCTAAAAAGCAAAATGTGGTGTGTTAACAGCTGGAAGTGTTTGGAATAAGGTTTGACACAGATTTTAAACAATATCAACTAACAAAATCGCTAGTTGTCTTCTATTTGCTTGAAATTTATATACAATCAGATGCCAGTCTACAATTGAATTCTTCTTCTTCCTATGGTTGAAGAATTGTGATAATTGTTCACAAATATAAACAATATCAAGAGATTTTTTTATCCAAGGACACAATGAAAAGTCTGTTGTGAATACGCGTAATCTATTCAACCATATAGTTTTTGTCGCGTCAAAATTTCTATCAGCCATTTGTCTCATTTGTAAACAGAAATTTCTAGGTTTGAAATCATATTTCTGTAATACTAATTTTTAATATTTCACGAAAGATTACACAGAATCATTTCGATTCATGTTAAAACTGTGTGATATCTATTCCGATTCACTGCACTCCAAGTTCAAATCGCCTCAAAGCCAACTTTGCCCATCATCCTTTGGAGGTCGATCAAATAAAGTGCCAGTCGAGAATAATGTTTTGTAAGAATTTTTAAAGCATCGGCTCGGCGCCTCTGGTTATGTAATTGTTCCGTTTTGTGCGTTCCGTGTTCTTGGACGACAGACTTCAATACATTTTATTTGGTTGATTTTCCACACTTTCCTTGATGAGTTCTATCACTAAAATAAATCATTCACGTTATACTTTATTTCAAATTAAAAGATTATGTTCATCTCGTAAGTTACCTTTGTTCTAGCTTTCAAACTAGTCGAAGTCTCTCCTATCTTTACTTCACATTGCATCCGCTTTTAACACTAGACCTCTTTTTACCGTATTTTCTCTGCATGTCTAAACTCAACCTTTCACCACCACTTACTGCAGCAAAACAGATTAAACTACGAATATCATTAATTTTTGTAGCTATAACACGCTCTAATTGCTTTGTTTAAGCTAGAAGATTCCCTCTGCTAATCTAGCTCAAAATTAATGACTTCACGCTCTGTGACTTAGCTGGAATTTCATTTAATATCAAAATGGTTTCGCTTTCGTCTCCTAAATTATGAGGTATTACAAAATTACAAATATTTCAAGGACCTTCTCATTTGCATATTGCCATCAAAATTTTAGTTATGCCAGTGTCATTACAATTAGTTATATCGCTAGTATTTTTAGTTTCAACCCCCAACTTAATTTTTTCCATAGAGTTCACACCTAAAATATCTTTGACGATCTACTCAAATACAGAAGGCAGAATTTTTAGTAACCCTTACCCACACAAAAAAAGAAAAAAAGACAACTCAACGAATGGCATCTGATAACTTGCCATTAGTTATAATTTTGGAGCGGCAAGATGGTAGACTCGTTAGCACGTTGAGCAAAATGGTTAGCGGTATTTCGTTCACCTTTACGAGTTCAAATTCTGACTAGGTCGACTTTGATTTTCATTCTTTCGGGGTCGATAAAATAAGTACCTGCTGAGCACTAGGATTAATGTAATACATTTTCCGCTTCATCAATATTGCTGGCCACAATTTGAAATCGATATTAGATGTAGCATACTTTTGAACAAAACGTAATTACATAGCTGAATAGAGTTATAGTGCTTTAAAAAGGGGTTTTGGTAAAATTTCACACTCTATGTGAATGATCGCTATGAATAATATATGAAGAATTCTATATATCTGTGTGAGTGCACATATGTATGGACACATGTATGTGTACGTATATATATATATATATATATATATATAATATATCCTTAAATCCTTAAATCCTTAAAAATGTTTTAGCCCGAAGGCCGCGGCCATGCTGGGGCACCACCGCTGAATGAGCCACACTAGTTTGTGAATCCACCTCTGATACGTGGCACTTGATCAACAAGGGAGTTCGATGCTGCTGCCCGCATCCGTGTCTCCTGTCGTGAGGTAGGTTCATCTGGGACTCCCAACAAGAAGGGATCCAATTTAGTTTTAAAGAAACCCACATCCACACCATGTAAGTCTCTCAGGCATTTAGGGAGGATGTTGAAAAGCTGTGGTCCTCTGAAACCCAAGCTGTTGCAGTATCTGGACCTGTATTTTGATGGTGATGTTGGAATCCTTGGCGCCACGCAGCGGCGCCCCGTTCTGCGGTTGGAGTAACTTTGAATGCCAAAGTTTGGGATAAGACCCTCCAGGATTTTCCAGATGTATATTACTGCATATCTCTCCCGCCTCCGCTCCAGGGAGAAGAGGTTTAATACCTTCAGTCTTTCCAGTAGCTGACATTTTGCATTGAGACGATTCTTTGTGTAGCTTCTCTGAGTTGCTTCGAGTTCTGCTGTTTGTTTTATATTGTGTGGTGACCAAAGTTGGGAGCAGTAGTCCAAGCGGCTGAGGACAAATGTTTTCCATAGGACCATCAGTGTCTCCTTCTCTCTTGTTCTGAAAGTTCGGAGAATCCATCCAGCTAGCCGTCTGCATTTTATCACCAGATTAGCAATATGCATTTGGAAAGATGCATCATTGCTCATGTCAATGCCCAGGTCACGCACTGAT
>NC_043008.1:60308903-60311403 GCF_006345805.1 Octopus sinensis
TCTCAGCATCCAGTGGCATCATACTGAGTTGGTGCAGTGCTTATTTTGCCTGTCTCAAATAAAACCATTGATCAGTATATAGGATGAAGTTTTTGTTTTCCCTAAAAAATCACTTTTTTCAGAACTAATGTTAACCGCATTTATTACTGTATGTAAATACACATGTGTGTATGCATGTTATTATTTATTATAATTTCAATAATTCTTACCATTAAAGAAAAAAATCCAGGTTTTAACCTAAATCCGAGGCTCCTGCATGGGAATTTCAACAATACAAATAGGTTATTTTATGTGTATTATGTGCAGTATTTGAGGTCAGAGCATATGAAAATGTGTACGTTTTGTTTTAAGTATTTACTCTAATCCATATAATCACATGTCTAGACATGCGCATATGTGCTTAAATAATAAACCTGGAAAGTTTCACAAACATTTAGATTTTCAGTGATGGCTTACGTATGTATATAAACATGTGTATGTATATATATATTATATGTAAGCGAAGCGTGTAAATGTATCTATAGTCTTTGATCTACAACCACAGGCAGAAAATACAGTATATTTCATAAAACCTAAGTGAAAGAGTTAAAAGGTACACTGAGTAATGGCTAATATAGCTTTGAGAAGCAGAATATGATACACAATATACGAGAGACTCGTCTGCATTTATCAATTAAATAAGTGGGCCACAAATGATTGATATCGCGAAGAAAGATTATTTTAATGCCGTCTTGCAATATTTCATTAGTTTTGAAATAAAAGTAGTACGACTCAAATTTCTTTTACTTTTAATACCCATTAACAAGAATTTTGCGACTGCGTGCCAAAACAAAACACGTGTAACGCATTCCACCATTTCTTTGCCGAAGAAAAAACCTTAGATACACCGCGGGTGTTTATATCTACGATTAGATACTAAAATTTCGAAACTTTATCTAGATACATACGTACGTACATACACACATACATGCACACATACATACACACACATACATATATACATACATACGTACATATATATGCATATATACAGTTCTTTTGAATACTCATGGATACATAATATATATGCATAAATATATGTATATGTATATATATGCATATATATATGTATACATACTCACATATATATATATATATATATATAATTAATATATTTTCGTAGTTGAAACCTTTTGGATTAACTGGTGCTAGAGTGAGCAATATAGTGACCACTCTCTTATATTTATTTTATATATATATATATATATATATATATATATATATATATATATACATACACGTATACTCACATGAACATAATTTATTTCAATTTACGTCGCTTTCATGCAATCAATTTTAATTATTTCGTTTATATTTTACGATTTATTTTATTTTTATTCTGTAGTTTTATGTTTATTCTTTATTTTTGCTCATTTATCCTTTAATTCGTATACCCTAATAAGTATCTCAGAAAGGAACATATACGCCTATTGGTGTATAAAATATTGACTTCCATACATGTTGCCCGTATACACATACATATATAAATATGCATATATATATATATATATATATATATACATATACATAGGCACACATATATGCACACACGTATACAATCGCGAGCATAAATTTTATGTCACTTTTATTTTATTCATTATGCATTTTTAATCTTATATACTGTAACTCATCACTCATGAATATTATTAATATTATTATTATTATTGTAATACAAATTAAAGTAATAATTCTAACACATACGTGCACACACACATATACATGCACACATAATGAACATGCTTATATATACTTAGTAATTCTTCTATTGTCCTTATTCACGTCCAGATGATTTTCCAACGAAGGTGTTTTGAAGTGGAATATCATATATTTATATATGTTTTGTAGTTTAAATTGGATTCGAAATAATACAATTGTAGGTATTAATAAATTATTTTTTATCCTTTAAATGTCTCCGTTTTGAAGCTTAATAATAATAATGATAATAATGATTATATATATATATATCATATTATCATAATTACACGCTTGAGCCCTAAGGCCACGAGCTTGCTAGAATACCATATATGTTATATTATATAATATTTTATATAAATATAAGATTTATTTTATATATATGTGTGTGTGTGTGTATATATATATATATATATGCACATATATAGATACTTATATGGGCATGCACACATACATAAATGCATACTTACATGCATACACACATACATATATGCATGCATGCATGCATACATAAGTACATACACACATACATGCATACATATATGTATGCATGCATACATACATACATACATAACTACAAAATGTAAAGTCTGAATGCAGTGACGTCCAAAAATCTCTATCAATATTCCACGAATTAAGTATTGATTTCTAGCCAATTTTTGTAAGATTACACCTGGAATCGTTCCATTAATTTCTCCGAGAATTTAAGCTTTAATGTAATTGCTAGACAGACATTACAGTCGTTATACCTACTGTATGTGAGTTTGTC
>NC_043008.1:60316403-60321403 GCF_006345805.1 Octopus sinensis
TTTCTTTTCTCTGGTCTGATACGAATGATAACTTTTAAAAATTTACAAAATAAAATAAAATAAAATAAAAATAAATTGATGGTAACGTAAAAGAAAAATATACAATTCACCGATGGCTCCATTATCCTACAACGTCTTAATTATGTCTTGATATTGCAAAGTCCAGCGAAGTACTCACACCCCTTCTTCCTGCTACTTTTAAACTATTATTTAATTAACGTATTATCTAAATAGTAAACATGGTCCACGAAACTACAAAAATGCATCATAGGAACATTACTTTTTTTTTATTTCGTATCATTCCGTATTATTCCGCCCTTTAATCACTCACTGTTATTCATCCCGTCATCTCATGGCAACATTCTCATGAAACACGTGTAGCCAAGTTTTAAAATAGTAGGTATTTAAAATAAAAATTCTTTTTATATGGTGGGATGAAGGGGCTCACTATCTCTAAATGAAAATATATATTTCTTCATTGAGAATAATTTGAACCCCTGTTATGCTGGAATTTTAATTCCCTAACAAATACAATTTAAATATATATATATATACATATATACATATATATACATACATACATACATACATACATACATACATACATACATACATACATACATACATACATACATACATACATATATATATATATATATATATATATATATATATATATATATATATATATATATACGACGGGCTTCTTTCAGTTTCCGTCTACCAATCCACTCACAAGGCTTTGGTCGGCCCGAGGATATAGTAGAAGACACTTGCCAAGGTGCCACGCAGTGGGACTGAACCCGGAACCATGTGGTTCGTAAGCAAGCTACGCACCACACAGCCACTCCTACGCCTGATAGAAAAGATAAAATAGAAGAGCTGTATGTTGATGTTCCATGAAACACAACAGAAGATAGAGAAGTAATGAGGATGAACAATTTATTTATTCATTTAAAAGCCCAGTGCTGCTCTAATGTACATCTTTCTCTTGCGTTTATTTCTAAAATCAATGCAAAATTGACTTCCATTATCATTAACGATATCATTTATCTTTTATCATTATTAGACGATTTTAGTAAGTCAAAGAGTAAAATATACGAATTAAAACAAAGATTAATTATTTCTTCATTACACATATTAAGAAAAATAATAACTGCCTAGTTTAGAGTTTTATCATCTAGGAAATAATAAAAGAAAATAGTACTACAATATTGCGCTATGTACTGGGTCATTTACACTAAAGAGGGCGGTGTATCGAGTTATTTACGCAAAAAAGGCGAGATCTATCGGGATATTTGCACTAAAATAATCGGTCTATCGAGACATTTACGCTAAAATGTGAAGTCTTCTGGGATATTTACACGAAAGCGTGTAAAGAATGCAGTCTATAGAGGCCATTTTATAGTAATGTAAACCGCAGGACCAAACTAGGCGGAAAACTGTGGACGCTCAACCTGCAAGAAATAGCAACAAAATCTCCATCAAATCACACCTTAGCAAATGAAAGAATCCTTAGATAACCTCGTCATAGCTTCTCTGCTCACGCTAAAACACGTGACTGAAATACATTTCGTCAGAAGTCTGCTCGATGTGCGATGGAATAGGGAGCTTATTCATGATTTCTACCAGCCTAGCTGTAGGCTGTCAGTTATTTCCTTAAGTGTGCCAGTCAAATTTATATTTCCTATAAGCTGTGGATGTTTTGTTTTTGAATTCCCATCTCGTTCAGAAACAGTGATCCTTGTATTTAAGTCAATGGGACGAGACACATATCACTGGAGCCGGAACCGCTTGGTTGTAATGAAAGTATCTTAACCAGCTAGAAAGCTATACTTTGGCTATCAAAGAAAAAGAAAATTCAAAGGTCCTTTCCAATTAATAGGTTCTAAAGGCTGGTTTCCACGCATTCTTCGTTGTCATATATTCAATCACGGATGTGACGACTACTCGTTGCAGCATTGCTCATTTTTGCAAACGCTGGAGACTGCAGCAACGTGCAATGAACTGCTTTGCTCAAGAACACAATGCATCGACCATTCCTGGAATCGAGACAGTGACCTTATGATCACGAATGCCATACACTAACTGCTAAGCCACACACCTTTCCATCACTTGGAGATTAATCTCCAGGGATACAGGCATCCAGCAATAGGACCTCCGTAATGCAATGATGGACCGTGAAGTCTGGCGTAGCATGGTAAATTCCATTGTCTCGACCACGGTCGAACAATGATGATGAGGATTTCCATTACTTTAATGTTGAATTTCTAGCTACAATCACGGATTCCTAATTTACCTTTCATTCTTCCTGGGTCAATAAAAAATATATATATAAATGCGCCCTTTTAAAGTCTAACCAGGCTTTTAAACTCTAACCGGTTTCCCGGTTTCTATGGCGTATGTATTTCCCAGCTCGACGGAACGCCAGTCCATCGCGCCGATACTCATTTGTGCCAGCTGAGTGAACTGGAACAACGTGAAATGAAGTGTTTTGCTCAAGAACACAACGTGTTGCCCGGTCCAGAAGTCGAAACCACAATCTTACGATCATGGTGATGACACCCTAACCACTAAGCCACGCATGGCCACCAATAAAAAAAATATGTGTAACAGTTAACTACTGAGGCAGATTTAATCAGCTGAATCTTCGTCACATATTTTAGGCCTTGTACAAACTTTAGTAACTGATATCTATAAATAATGTCGAGGCGAATCATGTTGTCTACAATAAAGGAAAAAAATGAGGTCATATATACACTACCGAATGACAAATTGCACTGTGATGTATTAGAGTATAAGATGTTGAATATTAGAGCGACATTTCTCTGACAAATAATTTATTAATGATCACATCCATTATTATGATAAAACAAGAAAACTTATGCTGTATGATTAATATTAATGATTTGCATTTCGTATCGCATCCTTTACAATTAAATCCTTTAACGATAAACAGCTATATATCATTGAGAACACACAAATATATTATCTACATTTCCCCTTAGAAGTGTTTGCGCGTGTGTGCGTGTGTGTGTGTATATATATATATGTGTGTGTTGTGTATGTGTGTGTGTATGTATGTGTTTGGTCGATCGGCAGAGTTTGAGGATTTGACTGCCGGGTAATTAGTCTACGGTAGCTGTTCCGGCGCTTGGCGTTCTAGGTTCAATATTCGGCGAAGTCTCCTGTGCATTCCATTCTAGCGAAGTCTATGAACAATGAGCCCTTGAAGTTTTGATGTCGATTCTTCCTTTCCTCTTCCTTTCTGACAAAATTTGTCACGCAGCACAAAGAGAGATTCACTGTTGGTAGGTAAACATTTCTCAGATGTCTAGATGCAGATATCATCTAAAGAAAAATCATAAAATATGGCGGGTGTAAAGGAACAGATACATTGAAAAATATGGAGAAATATAGAGTAAGACCATTTAATGCGCAGCAAAAGAGTAGAACGTTACCCTCTGAGCAAGTCATTTTAGAAGCAATGATTTTGCACACATCGCGGAATACATACTATCTCTCGTTTATTATAATGTTGGACCTTCCTGTTAGAATCACAGCTGCATTTGTATTTACAAAGATAACCAGTTTTAAATTTCCTCACAAACCTCAGATTGCAGATCCAGTTTCCTCGATATCCGTATAAGGGAAGGATATATCTCCCTTACAGCTAGAAATAAAGTCTGGCGTGCTTATAAGAGGATTGTAAAGTACGCCACAATATCTCCCATCTATTTGTTTCTGTAACACAGTTTTATAAAGCCAGGCCAGGGCAGATGAAGACTTTCGCTAATCTGCTTTAGTAATTAAGTCAGCTGGTTATGAGAGCGTTCATTACAGTACCAATGAACTACAAGTACTTCGACAGAATACAAGTTATTCTAGCAAATAATATTTTTCATGGAATTCCATCAGCAATGACGCTAAATATTCAGTTAGTTATTATCGATAAAATTTCTGCGGAACGGACATAATGCAAAAATCAATTATGGCATTAATATAATTCCTGGATCGTCGTAACATTTTTGTCAAAATACTATAAGGTTTATGTGCATATAAAATGGCACTCCATCGATTACCACGTTGAGTGTTCCAGTTCATCCGATCGACGAAATAGACTGCTCGAGAAATAACTATAGTAATAGTGGCTGAGTACTCCGCCTTACACGTGTACCATTAAGGTAGTACTTACAGAGATGCAGCGTGATACAGAATGGGACAAAACTGGCCGTTCGAATCAGAGATAGTACCTAATTTTTGCCAATTTAATGGACTGGAGCAACATCAAATAATGGGTCTTACTTAAGAACGCAACGAGCCCCTGGGTATCGAAATCACGACCTTACGATCGTAAGCCGAATACACTAACCATTAAGCCACGTGCCTACATTATATGTTTGTGTTTGTGTGTGTCGCAAGTGTGCTTTTTTGGAACCTCAAATGAACGTGGATTCGTAAGAAGCCCTTCTATGATATAAAGCATATCAGAGCATTTTAAAATTTGCAACAGGCAACCTGCTTTCTACCGGATGAGAGAAAGCGAAAGCAGAATAAAGAGAAAGTAAGAGAGATAGGGAGAATGAAGAGTGAAATAGAAGTTAGAATAATCGAGCTGAAATAACACATTGGCACTTTATATATCAACCACGAAATGATGAAAGGCAAAGTTGAACTCAATTGGAATTGAACCCAAAGCGTCGATCACTAGAACAGATACTACAATGTATTCTGACACTCGAACAACTTAACCAGCTCAGCCCACCGTGTGTGTGCGGTGCGTGCTTGCATGTGCGTTCCTGCGTGTGCGCATTTTTCTGTCTGTGTGGATGTGAACAATTAGATCTAGACTCTTTTCCCAGGCTCAAATAAAAGCATTCGCAAAGCAATCGCGCACACATAGACACACACAGAGGCGCGCCGCTCATTCACACGGACGAGTGTATGTACCCCAGCAACGTTTAAATCATGGCAATTGGTTATTCCCTGTGGGTGTTAGG
>NC_043008.1:60326403-60331403 GCF_006345805.1 Octopus sinensis
CTAGTTAATGTGGACTGTGATTATAGCACTTCTAGTTACAAAAGTATGTTTTTTTTTCGACTTTCTCGTCTTTCAAACGCAGTTTATGTCTGTCCTACGAATTATTATAATGTCATGGCGGAAAAAGAGACAAGTGGCGGCGTCTAACTGATAACAAATAGATCACTTAAGATTCTAAAAAGTGTATATCTATCTTTCTATCTGTCTGTTTTTCTATCTGTCTGTCCGTCTATCTGTCTGTACGTCCGTCTGACTGTCTATCTATCTATCTATCTATCTATCTATCTATCTATCTATCTATCTATCTATCTATCTATATACTATCTATCTATCTATCTATCTGTCTATATACCTACCTATCTGTCTGTCTATCTATGTATGCATGTATGAACAAAATGCTTACAACCATTTTGTTCATATATGATTACCTGACTGAAATTTTACCTGATTATTTTGGATTATATATTGTGATGTAATGTTTTAAGACTGCAATAAATAAATAAATAAACTATCGAAACAGCTGCCGTAAGTTTTGGACGCTATTTGTGTTTACTTCTTATACCTGAGTCACACGAAAGATTCACCCAGGAGTCGGATCTATGGTCCAAATCGGATTTGGTACTTACATATCTACAGTAGCCTACGAACAATTCGTGTATTCATTGTTCTTTACCTCAATGTGAATTCTTCTGTTATTGTAGATAGCCATTTTAAGCGCCCTGCGGGTCGATCTGCCGTGATTCTTATGAAATCATATATATATATATATATATATACATATATATATAGTCGACATGATAGATCGTCAGCCACTACACACATTTTTTTGTCTCGTTGTTTCTCTCCTTGTTTTTTTCTGTGTTCCTTTCTGTAGAAGAGCGTAGCCTCGAAACGTAAAATACTTTTTCTATTCCTGGGCGTTAACCTAATACATCTGTTTGTTTTGTACACCACCTGTCTTCGTCTTTTGTTTTTTCGTAAACTCTCCCCATAGGAGTGGATATGTGGTAAGTAGCTTGCTTACCAGCCACATGGTCCTGGGTTCAGTCCCACTGCGTGGCACTTTGGGCAAGGGTCTTCTACTATAGCCCCGAGCCGACCAAAGCCTTGTGAATAGATTTGGTAGATGGAAACAGGACGAAGCTCGTCGTATATGTGTAATATATATATATGTTTAGGTGTGTGTATATATGTTTGTGTCTGTCTGTCCACCCAGCATCACTTGACAACCGATGCTGGTGTGTTTACGTCACCGTAACTTAGCGGTTCGGCAAAAGAGATCGATAGAATAAGTACTTGGCTTACAAAGAATAAGCTCTGGGGTCTATTTAATCGACTTTAAAGGCAGTGCTCCGGCATGGCCGTAGTCAAATGACTGAAACAAGTAAAAGAGAAAAGAATAAAGAGTATACCGATATATATATATATATATATATATATAAAATATATATATAATATATATATATATATCTCTACTACCAGAAAATCAATGTTTTTATAGGTTTGTCTACATATATTAATACCTCCAGATGAACTCATAGAAACATATGTACCCACACAGATGTTTGCATACACATATACGTATACACACACCACACATAGACACATATGTATACGTTACATACACAAATGTGCAGTAATAGTTGCCAGCTTTAAACCAGTTTAAGAAGTATATATGAATTGTACATAAATATGCTGCTGACAACAACGTCATGATATATCCATTAAATAAAGGCTAAAATAAACTATTTTAGATGAAAAGAAGTTTAAAATTTTAGGCAAAAGGGCGCAGGCTAGCGCTTTCTATCTGCAATGAAATTAAGGTAGAATACATGATTCATGCTTCGAGTGGAGGGACATGGCCTAGTGGTTAGTGCAGCGGACTCGCGGTCGAGGGATCGCGGGTTCGAATCTCAGACCAGGCGATGTGTGTGTTTGTGAGCGAAACACCTATATATATATATATATAACTATATATATATATATAATATATAAAAGTACAAAATGGGACAAGAACGCAAAACATTCAAATAGACGATACGAAAAACGTACGGGTCATTCGAAGCCTCTAATCTTCAGTCGAGAACCGGATCATCCTCGCAATTTCGGCTGATTAATCTTGAGAATGCTCCGATCTGGCCAGCCCCAAGGAAAAATTAAGCTACGAGCATTAGATCTTTTGGAAAAGGATCGAATGTATACAGAAAGACGGACGACGCTACATGAATATAAATACTAAAAACAAAAAATAATACGAATATAAATACAAAAAGCAACAATACTAATAACAACAGGACATAACAACAGGCGTCTTTCGACTTTAGACAATATATACACAACGTGATTGTTTCATTTTCTGAATACCAAATATACTAACGCGTCTTTGGTTGGCCGGGCGCTTTGATAGAAGACATTTTTTTAAAGGTGCCACACATTGAGACTACCCGTAACAGATTGTCGTAGATGACATTTGTAAATTTATTCCATAACGGCTATCAAGGACTTAAACACTGATACAATAACAGTGACAGCAATAAACATAAACAATAATAATTACATATCTATTAGACATAAGATTATAGCTTCATTAATAAAATGGCCACATATTTGAAGTTTGGTATTGTAAAACATGGTTTCTCTTGGAGAAAACGAATTTCAAATTTGATTCTGTTGTATCTCTAATGATATATAGACTAACCCGGACTCAATTGCCGACAGCTCTTCATAAAGAGTAAAGGATTTAAATGATATAATAAATAGATAAAAATATAAATGAATAAATAGACCATTTCCTCAATAGGACAGCCATGGACAAATGAATAACAAAATTAAAATGTCGTTTAACTTAATAAATGAGAAAATGGTGGTTTTTGTAACTGGTGGAAACTAGAATAGTAGGTGACAGAAGAAAAAATAATTATTACCAATGTTGGTAGAATGTTACAAACGTGGAAGGGACAAGGGTAAGAAGAGATGCAGGAAGAGAATTAGTTGAATTAACCACTTACGTATATGATTGTTACTATTTCAATTATAGTCCTGGTGGAGTGATTATGAGCTGAAGTCAACATTGGAGGAATTTTAGTCTTAAAATGTCGGCTTCATATCGTATTTATATAATGCATTGCTAGTCTTCGAGTTCTTCTCCAAACCCCTCAGTTGCATCAATTATGCTTACCATATATATTTATACACACATACATTGTTTCCTAATGTGCTAGGGACAGGTAATATACCTTAGTAATATTAATTTATACCGGAATCAATATATCTATTGAAAACAATAAAAGTTGACAACTTTTTAATCTTATATTTATTTTGTAAACAAATAATACAATATTACATAATGATTTTATAAGCATTTTATAATGTTGCTTTCTTTTTCTGGAAACATACCGGCAGCTCATGGCAGCTCATGGTCCACTGACCGGCACTGTTTAGCGGACCACCACTTTGAGTAGCGATCTAGAGCGACTCGTATTTACGGAGCATACAGTAGATGCCTTATGAATAGCAGAAATAACAAAAACAGTAAAGGGCTGAATGTTAGTATTTTATTCATCTCAATCCATCGTAACTTATATGGTTGAATATATTTTACTTAATGTCCTTATCGTATAGGTCTGCTGGAATATTTTCCAGTTACTAAGGAAGCGAGCTGGCAGAAACGTTAGCACGCCGGGCAAAATGCTTAGCGATATTTCGTCTGTCTTTACATTCTGAGTTCAAATTCTGCCGAGGTCGACTTTGCCTTTCATCCTTTCGGAGTCCATAAATTAAGTACCAGTTGCATACAGGATCGAGCTAATCGACTGTTCCCCTACCCAAAATGTGCCTAGAGTAGAAAAGAATATTTTCCAGTTAATTAGACTACCTCGGAAGGCGTTGGGATGACAACATTGTTAAAGTAGAACACAACGCTGTCTGGTATTTCTTCCTATAACCTACGTTCTGAACTCAAATCCCGGTGCGGTTAAATTTCCTTCATCCTCTAGGTGTTGATGATATAAACTAAATCACCTCCCGATAAATTTGTTGACCTAGTTACTAAATTGGAAGTAATTTAGAATATCTAGGTCACGTTATGGGCTCCAATTAAGCTAAGAACTCCAACGAAGTTATTGTCCCGGAACAATTCTATCTATTAACACGGAATGATTGAACATAGTATTACAAACGTTTATCAATTTTACAAGGTCAAGATGCGGCAGCTTCTGAGAGGTAGGTCGAAACCCGAATAATAACTGCCAATTCTCCTTTAAATCGCGCCCTACTGCATATGAAAGAAGGATCCGCACTAAATGATGTATTCAACAAAGTTTCATGAAAATTTGGAGCAAATATCATGCCGGTGATAAAACACAAATTAGGAGCCTGGTATGAAATCTTAGATATATTATTGGCATAAGTATGCTGCCATCTTGTCAGTTAATCTGGTCCATGACATATACCAAGTCTATCAGACCTACGACCAAAAATGTTCCGTTGTAAATATCTGATTATTGTGTTGTTTTATTTCTGCAAACACAATATATTTACAACATTACCAAAACGAGAACTTCCACTTTCTAAAAGACACACGAAGCTGAAGACGATTTTAGTTCTATTTTTAAACAGGCCGAGCTATAGGATGTAGAAAATCCCTTAATTGCACAAGTTGGCAGAGATTTTAAAGAATACACAACGTTTCCTTCAACATTTAACTAGTCTTTCACTTCTGTTTTCCCTCTTGCTTTACTGGCACACGACTTATGAAACAGTAAAAGCTGAACAGCACGAACTTCAATATATAATACCTTCTACCATGGGTCATGTATCACTTTTAAAAGGTTGAGTTTATCTTCTAAAGTGACGTCTTATCAGAAGGTGGATGGTAGATTATGAAGAAGAGATGTACAGAATTAATGGAGCGATATATTATTTACGTTGGAGAGCAAAAACTATGATATATATACATATATATATATATATATATATATGTGTGTGTGTGTGTGTGTGTG
>NC_043008.1:60333903-60363903 GCF_006345805.1 Octopus sinensis
TTTCGCGCACATCCACATATCTACATACACAAACAAACACACACACACACACACACACACACACACACACACACATACACACACATATTTGTGGCCATAATATAAGGATATAAGGGCCAGTAAGAACAAGTGTGTAGAGGCGCATGGCTTAGTGATTAGTGTGTCAGCACCATGATCGTAAGCACCATGGTTTCGATTCCTGGACTGGGCGACGCATTGTGTTCTTGAGCAAACACTTCATTTCACGCTGCTTCAGTCCACTCAGCTGGCAAAAATGAGTAACGCTGAGATGGACTGGCATCCCATTACAGCTGGGGAACACATACACCATTGAAACCGGGAAACTGGGCCCATGAGCCTGGCTAGGCTTTAAAAGGGCGCATTTATTTATATTATTTTAAGAACAAGTGTATTTAAATACCTATTATAGAAGATTAACAATATGTTGAGACTAGATGTTTCACACATATTTAGATATATTTAATATCTATCGTTTGTGAAAATTTCAAGTTGATAGAATATATATTTCGTAAGTTATATATCTTTCAAAAGTTAAGGGTCACTTAGAAAATAAATTAACCGAGTTATTTGTTGCTTAGAAGACTGTTAATGGGCTAACAGTTATGATGCTCTTACATCATTGGAACATTCGACTGTCAACATGGTGACTTGTGAGTGACGACCGTCGTCCTGTGATAATAAACAAAGGAATGTGGGCCTTCCACAAGAGGCCATGTAACTTTCTGTGATAGCGAATAGTAATGTGCAACGAATTGTAGCCCGTTTTAAGTCATTAGGATCGACAGGCGCTAAACCCCAAACCGGTAGACCTCGTAAATCTTCACCAAGACACGATCGTATTATGGTTAGAATGTCACTGATTGATAGGTTTAAGCGTGCTGCTAAGATATCTCACGAGTTTAGCTCCACTTCCGATGTCAACGTATCGCGCAAAACAGTTTTTCGAAGGTTAGAAGGTTCTGTGTTGCTTGTTAGGGCACAGGCAAAGAAACCTCTGATCTCCAAGAAGAATCAAAGAGCCTGTCTTCGAATCACTCTCGAACATGTCGTTTGGACAAAAGAACAGTGGTCGCAGTTTCATTTTAGAGATGAATCGAAGTACACACACACAGACACACACACATATATAATTAAATTGACAGTTAAAATATTTTATAAAATTACGGATGGCGTTTCATTGATGAATTATTTTACTGTCACTTTTGAGGTATCTTCCTAAGCAGCGCTGAGAAAATCAGAAAGTACAGAGTGAAACTAGGGTATTGACATCGTTGTTATTTCAAGTGTTGATTGGTGAAATAGTTTTAAGGATGCATTGATGTTGTAAGTAGGTTGTTTCTGATCTGCTCCGATATTAAATATTAGTGTAAGCCGTTCAGTAAAACACGATATGATGAATTACTGATCATGGTATTTTGTTGCAAGTGTTGAAACTTCTTAATTAATAATGATTCTTTGACGAGAAACTTATCTGAAAAGACCGAAGGATGAAATTTGGTTTTGTATATATTTTAGTATATAGGTATTTAGCACTATATACATCAGGCGTGCAATTGTGGTATATAGTATATATATCTTTATTGGAATTAGCATGTGTTTTGTAGCAGCATTACTTGTTTTAACAGAACGTATATTATGACAGAACATGAATAATAAAATAGAATAACGCAGACAGAAATAAAATAGCAAAGAAAAGAGAAATGTAAGGTAATAACAGCTTTCTTATCTTGCAAACTTCTTTGAATAGTAAAGACCATCGCTGTTCAGTAAGTTTACGTCTCACTATAGAAGAAACCGAACGCAATCAATATAACCTTGAAGAACCTTATGTTCTGATATGTGTTTAATCTCTCACTGATTCCAGCCATTGGACCGCAGATGTATTCGGGTACCGTCTTCAATGATTTCAGTATTCAGATTGTAAAGATTATTTCATATAAAAGAAAGCGAAGGTAATTAATATAATCATAATGAATTTCTTACATTGATGTTGGTTAAATATCAATATTCTATATATACCGAATTGGCGTGTTTAACCTTTAGAGTTCAAAGTTAGAGACATACATAAGCACACATCAAACATGGAAGCACATATGCAATATGTGCTAACAGACAAATGATCTGTGTGTATATGTGTATGTTTATGTGTGTGTATGTGTGTGCGTGTGTGTGTGAGAGAGAGAAAGAAAGAGAGATTTCAATACAGCTGAATATACAGAGTGAAGCGCGTTACTATGAGCTATCTTCCCGTAGGTGAAATAGCTGTAACCTGAGAGAGAAAGAAAGAGTTACTTTGAATTGTAAGCATGAACCTAGTTAATTCAAAGGGAACACTGATCATTGGTGCTCTTATTGTTTAGCCCCTGGTTGAAGCGATTTATGATCAAATGTTCTCCACCCACGCAGCCCTTAGAAATATGACTATTCATCCCTATCCACAAGGGATAGTCTTCCTTGTTTCACATTATCCTGTATATATTTTGTGTAAGACAGCAGAGTGTAGTTTCGGGGAAATTTGATTACTATTTCTAGCAGAAAAAACGACAAAGCGACTTTGACTCGTTAGATCATTGTAGCTATGTCAGAACTAAAGATAACAAGAAGCAAGAATTATATATATATATATATATATATATATATATATATGGAGACTGAGAGAGAGAGAAACAGAAGGAGAGAGAAAGAGTATGTGTGTATGTGTGTGTGTAAACTTTGCATCTAGCTTGCTATATCATAAATGACGGTCTTCTATGCTGACCAAAAAAATCAATAGAATGTTTCTGGGAGAAATGATCTTAATGTAGTGTAGAAATATAGAACTTTGGAGAGCACATGTATCAATTCACGCTATAGTTTTAGCTGTATAAACAAAACCAATCCGTCTGTATTCGAAATTCCATTATCCGATTCCTTAAAATAATTACCAAATCCTCCAGTTTACGTTGACATTTAAATCAAAATCAATTTTTATAACGGCAGGCTCTTGGAATTTGGGAAATTTATCGGAATTCGCCGAGAGCCTGTCTATATTTGCAACCATCGTCTCTCTGTATGTGTGTGTTCATGTCTGTGTGCGTATGTGTGTGTTCATGTTTGTGTGTGTGTGTGTGTTTGTGTGTATGTGTGTGTAGTTGTAGTGTTTAGTTACCTAACTTTAAGTGTGTGGGTTTAGAAATTGATAGAATACTTGTTTAAAAGAGAGAGAGCGAAAGAAAGAGAGAGAAATAGAATCACCACGTTTGCATGTAAGGCCCATCTCACACATACATACATGTGAGAAGAGAAAAAGGAAAAAAAGGACGCCTGGTAAGAAGAGATAAGGAAAAAGATAATGGAAAGGTTAAATATATTTGTTTCTAGTATTAGTCTAATAATATAGAACAGTAGAATATTTTATTTTGCACATCTAGACATTGCTACGATTGCTAAATATTTCAGCTTGCCGGCATGGAACATCAATTGATGGTTTGCAAAATGTAAAGGTCGGTATATTTCTGGTTTAGTATCAAAAATCAAATCTTCCTTCTTTTCCCTTTTTTTTTTTAATAAATAACTATGTTGTCTTTGATGAAAATGGAAGAGGTGATATTAATGTCATTCTTTATAACATTTGTAGGTGCAAGAAAAAAAATAACATTAATAATAGTAATAATAATAATAAGGATAGCGATAATAATATTCGAGTTTAGAACTTGCTGAAATGTCAAACACTCAGACGGCAGTTTGATATAGTGTCAATACTTTAAGTTGCTGTCTGAACGAGCGTGTAACGTGGAACATAAATAACGGCATAAAACTTAAGACGAACAAATATAATTATACGCTGGTCTGTATGAGTCCACTTTCCTTTTGTTACAAAAACGGTGCATATGTATGTATCTAAATATATCTATAAACGTATATCTTCTTTTTACTTATTTGCATTCTTTATACAATGAAGTAGCTGGTTTCTAACACAGAAAGAAAAAACTCCAGCATTGGAATTTGGATAGGAACTTTCTTAATATTCTTTCTTAAATATTCAACTTTTGGAAAGTTTCGCATATTTTTACTGTTCCACTTACAGTTTATATTTGTTACGTTCCTGTTAACCGGGCTTTTTATTTGCTTGAAAACCTTAGCTTTTCCAGATTATGACCTAGGTATTTATTAACGTGACTAAGTGCATCTATGATATTCTCCTTCTTGATGGTTTTGGAAAAGATGTTTAATTCTGCAAGTCAACTAATCTGTATGCCTGTACAAGGTTTTCTATCTCCAAAACGATTTTCTGTGGAAAATTAACATTTGGCTCTCGCTCCCGTGGTGGAACACAGAAGAGATACAAAGACACGCTCAAGACATTACCGAGCATCTTGCTCATGATCGCTTACTATGGTGTAATCTTACGGATTCTGGACTACAATGCTCTGGGTCCGATATGACCAGATGAGCTGGAGAGGGGAGGGTTGCACGGGAAGCAAGAGTCATTGCTAGTCCTGCCTCTCCTATTACATGTTCCCAATGTAAATGTAGATTGCATGCCAAAATTCGCCTACTAAGTCCCTCAGGAACCACAAAGTGTAAAGCTAATAACATAGGCATCTTCAAATATATCAAGAACGAATCTAACGATACGCACACACACACATATTCATACACACACATATATATAAATATATATGTAAATATATACATATATGTACATACATATATATTCATATATGTATATACATACATACATATATACATATATATATACGAATTTACGTTGATTCATCAAGAAGCGATAAATTATAGTACTCTATACACAAAGAGAGTGTACTTCATCATTGATTTTAACAGAATGCCTAAAAAATGCCAGTAATCGAAGTTTCGCGTGTTAACTCTTTGGGTTGATAATATGCATGTATTACGGTTTAAATGATTGGATTTTTGGCCAAATATTTCATCAGGTCGGCCGGAAAAATGCTTAAATTTTTTAACGAGTCATGCAAATAATATTTTAAATAAAATAACATCTGTTTTGATATCGTGTTTCCAACTTATTTCTGGCTCTTGGAATGTTCCGCTGCTGTTTAAGCAATTTAAAATAAAAAAATTACAAAACCCCAAACGCAACAAAACCCACTTATCTGAAAAGAATTGCCACATCGAAATAAAAGATTTTCACTGAACCAAATGAAAACCAATGAGGCTAATAATTAGACCAATCATGTTTACTTTCGCAGATACAGTGTGCCAATAATTCCCTTCCATTGTTTAAACCTTTTCTATTTTGAAAAAGTCTCATCTTCTCGTTATAGCTTATCTTTTTACATCTGAATCTACTATTCACTTATTCACAATCAACCAGGTTATTTTGATAAAACCGTGGCACATTTTTTATTTATTAGGCTTGTTAAATGAATGCTAATGTTGATAGCATTGACTTTTAAATGTTAATTCAGTTACCCAAACATACACTTTTTTATTATCTCTAATGACTCAAATATAGCGCCCTATATTATCAATTTACCGTACACTTACTATTTACTGGAGAAATTTCAGTAATTTTACAGTTGCGTGTGTAGTGTTTATTAGAGTCTAGTCTTTCTGTCGCATTTGGTATTTTAATATAATAACAGTTGAACTAAGATCCAAAATCTTTAGTTTCAATAACTAAATTTATCACGATAAATACTTAAAATCTTCCTATGTATAATCAACGGAAAATAGTGACCTTTCAATTAAGGAATTCGAAATAAATGTGCATTTGTTTTTACTTGTAAATAAAGTACCATCCAATATCCCTTTTCCTATTTCTACGTTCATCTCTCTTAGTATTTTATTTTCATATCTAATCCTTTTGAGGTTTACCCTATTTCAGACGCACTGCATTGTAAAACCCAGCTGTCCCCATAACCGCATTTTCAGGAAATATATTGATGATTGTTTACTAAAACCGTCGAAAAGTTCTCAAGATGCTGGGTGAGCTATTTGATTGCCCGTGTATGTATACAAATTTCTAAAACTAAAACCTATCTCTAGGTTGTGCATCGAAAGTTTATGCTTGCGTCTAATATTTGAGATAATTAGATTAGGTCTTTCCTATATTAAACCAGTCTATGTGTATTGGATTTTCTCGATAGGATTACTCAATCATCATAATATAAGCTATTAATTTTATGACATTTATCCATAATGAATTTAGAATATATAACCCTATAATTTTACTCATCTGATCACAATTTTATATCACAAATGTAAAGTGAAACAATTCATCCTTGTTTTTCTAAATATAAGTTTCGTTATCAAAAATTACAGGTGATTTTCTTACATTCTTCATAAGCATGGTTTAAGGTCCGACTCATTAATATCAGTAATTTTTTTTTCGTAAAATATAAGAACTTAATTAGTAAAGGTTTGGGTACTAGAGGACACAAGTTCACAATATCGTTCTGTAAAAATTTAGATTATCCTGTTCACTTCGAGATTCCGCTCGCACTTCTAATGAATTGTACAATAGCTACAAGTTGTGTAGGAAACAGTTTTCACTCAAGAAAATATTGTATCTAATATTCTCCTGCTCTGTATACCTAACTGTGGCTTAGATAGGTTAATTAATGTAGAATTAGGGCTATTTCTACAGTTCAATTTGTGGTGTTTAAGCGTTGTAAAAAGGGAACGTGTGGCCAGAGATTCTGGTATATGCATACACACATTCATACACACTCATATTTATATATAATATATAAATACATGCATATGCACACACACATACACGCATATATATATATATATATCTATATATATATACATATAGGTACTGTATGTATACGTGTATATATATGTATTGTGGAAATAAATGAATAAGATCTGTTGTCCTGGTGACATAAATCATAAACAACCTATAAAGCTAATGTTATCTATTTGCCTTCTCTACCTACAATGTTATTTATGTAGCTATAGAAGAAGTTATAGTTTTTACGCTTTATACTCAAGATTTATGTTACTAGGACAACATACTTAGATTTACAATAGTTTTCGTTTATATATTTTCATCTTTTTATTTATTTCTTTTCTCTTTTATTTACATTTCTCTATTTTTATCCCATTCTATTTGAAATATTTTTCAAAAGTTTTTTTTTTCTTTTACTCAAACTTTTTTATTTTTATCATAGAATCTCTTTCTTCATTGTCATTGTCGTTCTTTCTTCCTACGTCAGCAAAGAGTCCTCGAGTAATTTAAATGGGATTCTTAATAACTTTGACTGTATTTACCTTTGAGTGTATCTACTAAGTGGTAGAAATATCTCACGTCACAGTTAACCGAATATTGAAAACGCAAAACTAGTAGTAATGATAGCTGTAATTTGTGAAGTTCTGAATATATATGCGTGTATGTGTCTTAATGCTTGTTTGTATAAAGCTAAAATAGTGAATGCTACAAAAGATAACATAAGTTGGTGGTTTGTACTTTTACTTTCCCAGGCAATCTCCGGAGAAAATATGTGGTGAGCTGACTTCTAGGTTCTGCAGTGCATGACTGTGAAGGACTGCTCTGTGTTAATATTGTAGACAATCAGCTGCAAACAGTTAGGTTTTGTCATTAACATTTATGCTAGTCTTGGTAATTAGAATATCTTTTTTTATCCTCAGGTCTCCACTATTTCGTTTAGTAGTTGCAATGGAAAATTTTTCTTGGATGTAGCATTTTCGTGGGTGTTCTTTAACGGAAGAAAGTTTTGCGCTGAGGTGTTTTTAGTCCATATGTGTACATGGCTGGTGCTACTTCCGGCGTACAATTCATTACATTTGCTATTCGTGATTTTATACATCACACAAGACTGCAGGTATAGACGTTGAGTTTTGATCGGGCCGATAGGCAATGTATACTTGGTTTTACATTTTCTTGGTCCTTTTCTATTTAAGAGTCTGATAGTTGTAATTCAATACCTCTTCACGGGGTCCATAGCGGATTACAGAAAATAACTTTTTCGTTTACATGTAGCGGAAACAATATATGTCTATGTGAGTATGTCTGTTTGTGTGTGTATGTGTATGTGAGTGTGTGTGCATGCGCGCGTTTTTTTTTATGAGAATGCTCGTATATTCATTGTACTCTCTTCTTGTATAGTTAATTATCCTTGCGTCGACACTGAAGCTTAAAGAAAGTTTCTGCATAATTCATATAAGTCAAACTTATTTTCTGGTTTTTCACACGTCATAAATCTCTCATTTTCTGTGCAGTCACAGCTAATTCCTCCTTACATTATCTTATGACCCAAAGCAAAATAGCAGAACCTACCTAGCTATGTACGTTGTATTTGCAAATTTTGTAACCACCAGATCTTTCTACTGGCATTTCATGGAATAATGTCGAAATCATCACAAGTGTTAGAACGTCTATTAGAATATTTAGTATTATTTGTCCCAGTTCACTACGTAGGCAGCTCAAATCCTGTAGAGGCTACATTTCTGTTTGATTTCCCTGAAGATGAGAAAATAACATACCAACGAGTATCAAGAGTAATTTTCTCTTCATTCCTTTTTACATGTGCCTTAGTTTCTTAGAATCGTCCATGTTCTTGTGTGAGAAATGTCATGTGTATCAATCCCAGTTTCTTTCCGCCCAAAAGTGAGAAACTTTGGTTGAATGGTCTGTAGCAGCACTTATTATTTACGTACATTAATAATTCTACATTTTATAATATAATATTTTATACAGTATTTTCTAATAAATTCTGGAGCTTTGCATGGTAAACTTTGAGACAACAGGGTCATTCAAAAATTTGAAACTGAAAGCTTATAGGCGTAGATATTAGTTTCAAATTTGGCACGAGGCCAGCAAGTTCGGAAGAGTGATAAGTTAATTATATTATCTTCAGTTTTCAACTGGTACTTATTTTATCGATCAAAGGCAAAGTCGACCTCGGTGGTACTTGAACTAAGAACGTTAAAACGGACGAAATACCTATTTCTTTACTACCCACAAGGGGCTAAACACAGAGAGGACAAACAAGGACAGACAAACGGATTAAGTCGATTATATCGACCCCAGTGCGTAACTGGTACTTATTTAATCGACCCCGAAAGGATGAAAGGCAAAGTCGACCTCGGCGGAATTTGAACTCAGAACGTAAATACAGGCGAAATACCGTTAAGCATTTCGCCCGGCGTGCTAACGATTCTGCCAGCTCGCCGCCTTAAACGGACGAAATACCGCTAAGCATTTATGTCAGGCGTGCTAACACTTCTGAAAATTCACCACGTTCTATAAATATTACATTTTAATAGTATTTAAGCAACTTATAACATCATTACAATTATTTTTCTTTCATAATTTCATGATGATTCTACAGTTATCGTTCAGAATGTTCTGTCATGCTGCATTTGTCTGGGTTAAAATATATTACAAGTAGCCTGGTTATTGTAACAGTATTGGTTATTCTATTTGTATACGTTACTCTATATTTTCTTGGTAGTTTAGATATTATTTTTCTAATGGGATACAATATATGTAGATATTACTTTTCAAATGTAATACAATATATCTACAGTAAAAACAGAATTGAGGTATTTGAACAGAAATGTTTGTTCAACTTTATTCTTACAAACAAGTTTATTCATACAAACACATCCATTTATATTATAATATGTGTATGTTTGTGGGAGTGTGTGCGTGACTAAAATAATTTAGTTTTCTCTTCAACGTTTCAAAAAACAACACAGCATGGTGTTTCATTTTTTGGAAATATCATGAAAGAAAACAGGTGTAAAGCCTATGGTGGCAAGAAACAAAATAGCATACTGAGTCATTGGTGGCGCTAGTTAACTTCATTGCAATAATAGTATCAGTTGCTTAGTAGTAGTAGTAGAAGTAGTAGTAGTGGTAATAGTAGTGGTAGTTGCAGTATTCTTAGAAAACATTATTATTATTATTATTATTATTATTATTATTATTATTATTATTATTATTATTATTATTATTATTATTATTATTATTATTATTATTATTATTAGTAGTAGTAGTAGTAGTAGTAGTAGTAGTAGTAGTCGTAGTACTAATTTGTAGGTAAATATGAAAGACGTAGGGCAAATGGATAAAATAGTGCGTCAGCAAGTCCGGGAGATTATATGAAACAGTAGGAAACTTAATTTACGTTTCTTTATTAACTTAACATTTTAAGATGTCTGCTGTATTAATCAACGAAACCTACGTCAGGTCTAGAAAATTACCAACAAATATTGGTTTTATTGAATATATATATATATATATATATATATATATATATATATATAATATATATATATATATATATATATATATATATATAATATATATATATATATATATTATATATATATATATATATATATATATATATATATATATATAATATATAAAGACAGGAAGAATGAGAGGGACAGACATATTCGGCAGGCGGTTAGGTAAAGAAAGAGACAGACAGTATTATATTAAGTGATATATGCCTGCAGTGACATATATGCATCCAGAATAAATAATCTTACCTCCACCACCACCACCACCACACGCACATACACACTCACAGTCATACACATACAGACACAGACATACATATACATACACACACAAGGCGGCGGGCTGGCAGAAACGTTAGCACGCCGGGCGAAATGCTTCGCGGTGTTTCGTTTGCCGTCACGCCTTGAGTTCAAATTCCGCCGAGGTCGACTTTGCTTTTCATACTTTCGGGCTCGATAAATTAAGTTCCAGTTACGCACTGGGGTCGATGTAATCGACTTAATCCGTTTGTCTGTCCTTGTTTGTTCCCTCTGTGTTTAGCCCCCTGTGGGTAGTAAAGAAATACATATAGGCGCAGGAGTGGCTGTGTGGTAAGTAGCTTGCTAACCAACCACATGGTTCCGGGTTCAGTCCCACTGCGTGGCATCTTGGGCAAGTGTCTTCTGCTATAGCCCCGGGCCGACCAATGCCTTGTGAGTGGATTTGGTAGACGGAAACTGAAAGAAGCCTGTCGTATATATGTATATATATGTAAGTGTGTGTGTCTGTGTTTGTCCCCCTAGCATTACTTGACAACCGATGCTGGTGTGTTTATGTCCCTGTCACTTAGCGGTTCGGCAAAAGAAACCGATAGAATAAGTACTGGGCTTACAAAGAATAAGTCCTGGGGTCGATTTGCTCGACTAAAGGCGGTGCTCCAGCATGGCCGCAGTCAAATGACTGAAACAAGTAAAAGAGTAAAAGAGAGATAGATACACACACACAGGTGGGACCACTACTGGTAGAAGGCCAGTGTTTTAGTAGGCATCGCAATTTCCGTTGTGCTTACAGATTGCTTGGACACAAAAACACGAATTAAAAGATTGTGAACGGAATGGTCAGTGCAATTTTGTTTTTGCACCAAATTATATATCTCTTTATAGAGTGAATTATGTTAGTATAGTTAGAGCTTTTGTAAATGGATTTAGATAACGATAAGATGACGTAATTGAACGAAATAAGGAGATGAATTACGCTTCCTTTAAAATATTCTGCTTTCATCCGTGTCTACATACTTTCCCTTACTTTTCGATTATATTTTCATACGTTTACATGTGGTTGCGTGAAAAGTAAATGGGAAGGTAGACAAAATATAAGGAATAGAAGGAAAAAAAATATGCAATATGAAGTAAAAGGAAGAAATGTATGCACTAGCAATCAGCTTTATATATGTATTGAGTACATTTCGTCTGTTTAAAGGCATTCCCACACATATATACATACATACACACGAACATCTATCTATCTATCTATCTATCTATCTATCTATCTATCTATCTATCTATCTATCTATCTATCTATCTATCTATCTATCTATCTATCTATCTCTATCTGTCTATCTATCTATCTATCTATCTATCTATCTATCTATCTACCTATCTCTCTCTCTCTCTATCTATCTATTTATATTCTTTATTCTTTTATTATTTTACTTCTTTCAGTCATTTGACTGAAGCCATGCTGGAGCACCGCCTCCAGTCGAATCAAATCGACCCCAGAACTTATTCTTTGTAAGCCTAGTATTTATTCTATCGGTCTCTTTAGCCGAACCGCTAAGTTACGGGGACCTAAACACACCAGCATGGGTTGTCAAGCGGTGTTGGGGGGAAAACACAGATACACACACACGCACGCACACACACACACACACACACACACACACATATATATATATACATACGACGGGCTTCTTTCAGTTTCCGTCTACCAAATCCATTGGTAAGGCTTTGGTCTGTCCGTGGCTATAGTAGACAACACTTGCCCAAAGTGCAATGTAGTGGGACTGAACCCAGAACCATGTGGTTCGTAAGGAAGCTACTTACTACACACCACTATATATATATATATGCACATATATGTCTACATATACATACACATAAACACACGCATATATAGTTGTATGCGGGCTCTTATGCATAACCACAACGATTCATGGCGTCGAACGAACCCATTGACAACTAGATGTAGAAATTAGTAAACTAATACAAAAATAAATGTATGTGTGTGTATGGTCTGTATATATACATAAATACGCACATATAAAATGAAACACATATAAAATATGAATGTATGTGAGTTTATATATGTGTATGTATGTATTATATAAATATATGTATGTGTGTATATATGTATGTGTATACATATATAAATATATATATATATAATTATAATTGAGCCTATGCACAAATATGTATGAATATACACTGCCATGTATATGAATATGAATATAAACTCACAATTATCTATCTCTAGTCATATAGTACAAACATATATACACACTCACACACATACACGTGTATATATGTGTATGTCTACGTGTGACTGTGTGGTTATGTGAGTCTGCGTAAGTATCAGACGGCTCAAATTCTTAGTAATCAAACTGTCCTCCACACTCTGCGCTAAAATGAATTCAAACAGAGATGATGATATCAATCACTGTCTTAATTTGTTATAACGGTGAACATTTCTCAAACGTAGCCTTTCTATTGATTATGCATGTGAGTCTTTATATCAACATATCTACTTCCATACAGCGTTGCGTAAATAACTACGCAAAATGAATTACTGAGTGTCTTTACTCACACTAAAGGAAACAAAGTTGATATCATTCCAACATGCAAAACATCACTTAGAAATATGTCGAATAATGACAAATTGTCCTATCAAGTTTTCTTTCCCCATATAAAATTTTTATATCAAGGAAATATTCGGTGGGTATCAGTTTCAACTGGAATCGATATGATATACATACATGCATATATATATATATATATATATATATATATATATATATATATATATAATATATATATATATATATTATATATATATATATATATATATATATATATAAATATATACATATATATGCATATATATGAACATAAATTCACGCAGATATATATGCATGTACACTAGAATATATATATGTTCATATATACATACTTACAATCATACACACACACACACAACTATATATATAGCAATGGTAATTTATAGTTACATAGGTACATGGATACATAAATATATATTCAGACATATAGATATGTGTATGAATGTACATATTTATATATTTACATATATATTACGTGTTCGGAAAGGAATTGTATTTTACCAGAAAGGATATAAAAATGAATGCGAACGACCTTCATCTGAATAGTATTTTTTTTTATCAAGAATGTAATCACTATTGTTCTCAACGAATGTAGCCCAAAAGTAACTTCGTTATTCCACGTTCAAAGAAAGCTATTTCTTTTCCTAAAAACAGTCTGAAAAGAATATTTTATACTTCCTGCTTGTTTCTGAATGCTTTATCTCTTATAAAATGTTCTAGTGATCGGAACAGACGGAAATTCGTAGATGCTAAGTCATGTGAGTATGAAGAACGTCTCGTTATTTTTGTCTTGGGTTTGTTTGAAAGAGTGTCGCCATGCACTGTCATACTGGAGAATAACACTGCGCCATATGCTCACGGGCATATGGCGTAGTGGTTAAGAGCGGGGGTCTACTAACACCTTTTTTCTGTTTAACAAAGCTGGCAACATTCGACATGATTTTTTAAGTACATGATCAAGTTATTCGTAAGAGACATCTGCATCGATGGTCTTTCTTTGTTCCCGTAGCGCGTAATGGATGATGCATTTGATGTCCCACCAAAGATAAATCAAGAATTTTTGTGGATTGTGTTCTGGTTTTAGTTTTGAACAGACCAGTCATTAAGTGATAACCACTGTACTTTCCATGTTCTGTTGTGATGCGAAACCCATATATATATATGCACAATATATATTATCTATGGCTAGTATATATATATATAGGATATTCTTTCTGTCTGGGAATGTGTTTGTGGAGGTGTTAGCTAACTCCTCCTACATAATTTTCTCGATTTTGATGAAATTTTACACGTGAGTAGAACTCATGTCTGGAAACCACATGGCATATTCAAATTGCATATTAAGATTGCAAAAATTGATAAAATGGGCCCTGGAATGGATCTTTATATATATAATATATTTTATTTCAAAAGGCAAGGGAAATAACCCATTCACCACTGGAAGGGATCCTTATATACAGCCAAGGGAAATACGCCATCAATTTTCCTAAATTATTTGGTAAAATGAAATTGAGTATGCTTATATCTTACTATTTGAACTGTTAGAGTTATTTTCGCAATTCATCCAGTACAACCCTTAAAGAAGTAAATAATATTTTCCTAAAGAATAGATCCACTTATTTCTGATGGTGACTTATTCACGAATATACCAAAACTAACGCCCCTGAGAGTAATGTGCTCTGGGAACGCACAAAAACCCTTTTTAGAGTTATTTATTGTGAATTATTACCTCATACCTGATTAGCCTATTTTTACATTATATGTTTCGCGATTTTAGTATACATGCCTTATTAGTATTTCCTCTTATGTTCTATATACTCTGAGAACGCATTAAATCATTTTGGGGGCTACTGGATTCTTTCTACAGGGTTACTTATTTTATAACTTCACAATTTGGGTATTCATAACTTATTGGGAATTCCTAAAAATAAGATCCTGTGTAAGACAGTTCGGTATTCTCTGTAAATGCACAAACACTGTTTTAAGGGCTACATACTTTGTATTGTTCTTATTGGATTAGTGAAATAATTATGAGAACGGAACCAAAGGAAGAGCCCCGCTTTCCTGGGAATTACCAGGTAAGTCAGCTAATATATATATATATATATATATATATTAACACGGAAATGTGCACATATGTGCATGTGTTGCAACGAAGGTACGCCTATAAGATAGAAGCTAAATGAGTTCTTTAATTTGGAAGAATGAAACATTTAATACTATTATCCATATCTGTATGTGTATGTGCCTGAAACCTTGCGCGCGTGCGTTTGAGTATGTAAATTTTCTTCTCGTATATCATTCATTCAATAGATAAATGAATGTTAGGCCTTTCGGACATGAGGAAGAGCAAAGGAATATGCCCGATTATTATGAAATCGGCCTTACTTCTTTTCATGCTAACAACACTTGTATCATATTCATCATATTGCTTTTATTAACACTATGTAAGAAAAAAGCTGTAGAGATATGAATACGATAAGAAAAATATCGTGAAGCAAATGGGAGAAGATACATCAAAAGAATGAGGAGAAGAATGTTAATAAACCAGTACGGAGATCTCATATCTTCCATTCGTTTATTTCTCCTGAATCTCACTCAGCTGCTGTAATGCCATTCATATGTAGGATAACCGAAACGCTTATTTTAATGACGTTAGTAATTGACTGTGGAGGCGCGTGGCTTAGTGGTTAGGGTGTCAACATCATGATCGTAACATTGAGGTTTCGATCCCTGGACCGGGCGACGCTTTGTGTTCTTGGGCAAAACACTTCATTCCACGTTGCTCCAGTCCAACCAGCTGGCAACAATGAGTAAAGCTGCGATGGACTGGCGTCCCGTCCAGCTGGGGAACACATACGCCATAGAAACCGGGAAACCGGGCCCATGAGCCTGGCTTGGCTTTAAAAGGGCGCATTTATTATTTTTATTTAGTAATTGACTGCTATTTTATTCAATCCACTAAGGAAAGACAACATTGACCAGATGATATTTGAACTTAGAATTTAAATGTAGCAAAATGAATACCGTAAGCAATTTTAACACACTGCAGGATTCGAAAATCCATAGATTTAACGCCGATGATGAAGGATACAAAAACGAATTGTAATAGAGAGACAACTCAAAATCATGCTGACAACGTTGAGTTTTATACAATGACGTAGTGGTGGTGGTGGTGGAGGTTTTAGTGAATCTTAGAGACTCTAAATGACTTAAGTATCCGCAGATATTGATGATCGTACGTATTTTATCGAAGTAAATGGGTCCCGAGAAGTATAAAAATAAGGTAAAAAGGCAATAAAGAAAAAAGAAACTCGATTAGCAAAATAAAACAAAAATAACAAAAATTGTTAGAAATTCGTAAACTAAAGAAACAAAAGTTATGAGAAAAAATCGATAGGATGATGCTAAGCTTGTTGATAATTTCTTGAGAGGAAATAATCAGTGTACATTATTGATTTCAGTAAAATAAGACTGTGAAAAATATTCATATGGGAAGAAAAATGTGGGATTCTGTTTTTGAGCTAAATTATGTGTTTTAAGAAGTAAAAAAAAAAATGTTAAAAACAAATAAAATATACAAGACAAAACTGAAATAATATAACACCCATAAATACATTTTTCAATGAAATGTTGATTTGGGTTATGTGTTTGTTTTGATATTTTAAAAATTCACCTAAAAAAAAATCTATTTATTTTACTACAAATGGATATGACGACGATGACGACGAGGAAAACAATGGTTAATCTGAAGATGACGATAATGAGCAGATGATGTGTATGTCTGCATATAAAAATAGTGCAGTCTCTCTGTCATCGACGTTTAAATGACATCCCTCCCTCCTTCCCCCTGTCTCTCTCTCTATGTATGTATCTGTGTATATATATGTAAATATATACATACACACACACACATATATATATACATACACACACACACACACACACACACACACATATATATATATATATATATAATATATATATATATATATACATATATGTAGGTCCCGGGTTGAGTCGGGGTTAACCACAGTAAATAAGGTACTCAATACATAGCAGAGTAAAGTAATTTATTTTATAGAAGGAGCTTCTATAAAATAAAATATATATACATATATATATATGTCTGTATATGGATATATATATATATATTATATATATATATATATATATATATATATATATGTATGTATGTATGTATGTATGAATACACACACATATATGTGTGGATATATGTGTGTGCAAGTATGTATGTTTTTATACCGTTTGATTCTACAAAACCTGCCTTGAATGCGAACATTTCCTCGATGTCTTGATCCAGTTCATTAGGCCAACATAACAAGATTAATTCTCCTTCTTTAATTCTTGAATATCTAAAAAGCCATTTCTTTCTCAAATTGTTCAACTCTATAATGAATGAAGTTTGAAGGAGCGATGTAGAAAGGGAGAAGTGATTCGATGACTTTTCAAAACGTTTTTTTTTTTCTTTTTATGTGGCACCCCCATCCCCGGTAACTTCATCTTACGCCCACACCTATTTGATTTTTCCTCATACATTGTTTATTATGCAAAAATATTGGTAAAAGCTGTTTGTCAATTCACCTCAAGATTAGAAGAACTAATAGCATTTTAAGGAACAAGCAATTTTATGATGTGCTATAGCGTTACAAGTGATAAGAGAAATGCAACTCGTCGACATTAATAAACCAGATACGTACCTATCATATATATTCAATTATGCCTCTCACATTTTCTGTTTTCGTTTCAAAGAATCATATTGTTAAAGACTTACCTAAAAGTAGAAAGAAATCAGAGATAAAATAAATCAGAAATCAAATTAATGCGAAGAGAAATGCATGCGAAATAGAATACAAATAGATAAGCTGTTGCATACAATACATTCTCTCTCTTCCACCTTCTCGTCTTCTCTCTTTTACTCTCTCACTCTCTCTCTCCTTCTTTTGCTCTGTCGTTGGGCGTATGTGTGAGCGTGACTGTATGGGTGCGCGAGGCCTCTGTGTGTGCGTATCTGTGAGTGTGAGTGTGTGTATGTGTGATGCCTGTGCGGTATCTTTCAATAATTTATCAGTTTCAGTTATCGGACATCGATCACGATGCGTCATCATTTTGTTAGGATTTTAGTTGACCCCCAAGTATTAATTCTATTGAACCCTATTAATTGAACCGCTAGACCAAGCGACATGAACAGCAACTACAGTTATGCTTTGATTCGCATCAACGTAAATATAAATATCATTTAAATACACAGAACAAAGTCACACATACACCTATCTGGGTCGACCGCGTCCTCCACTTCATTTTTTGTAAATCACTCATTTTCATTTAATTGTATATATTTTAATTATTAGTTTATTCATACGTTTCGTGTCATTCTATACCCTGACTCCAATGTTAGGTTTGTCTGTCCTCGTATCGTCCCATCTTTTTCTCAACCTTATGGTGAATAAAGAAATCCTCTCTTTCTCTCTCTCCTTCTCAGTTAAATACACGCGCACATAGACACACGGACACGTAAAGCTTTATAAAATTCTGTTTAGAAATATTTTACTCTCTCAATATGAGAAGAGTCAAATGTTAAACCGATCATAAAATGCAGTATATAAAATACTTTATATACAATATAATTTTCAACATTGAAAAAAACGGAAGACATTTTGAAGAAGACGTAACGTGAAGACGGAGTGAAGAATGTGGAGTAAGGTACTATATGAAGACCTTTCACTTCTATATGAAGATAAAAGGACACATTAAAAATAAGTCTAACTATTGTACTAATTTCTATATGAAGATAAATTGACTTATCAAAAATATAAACATTTTGCTAACGAAAATGAATAGGAATAAATATACTCTTTACTCTCTTTTACTTGTTTCTGTCATTTGACTGCGGCCATGCTGGAGCACCGCCTTTAGTCGAGCAAATCGACCCCAGAACTTATTCTTTGTAAGCCTAGTACTTATTGTATCGGTCTCTTTCGCCGAATCGTTAACTTACGGGGACGTAAACATACCAGCATCGGTTGTCAAGAGATGTTGGGGGACAAACACAGACACACAAACATATTCACACACATACATATATACGACGGGCTTCTTTCAGTTTCCGTCTACCAAATCCACTCACAAGGCTCTGGTCGGCCCGAGGCTATAGTAGAGGACACGCAGTGGGACTGAACCCGGAACCATGTGGTTGGTAAGCAAGCTACTTACCGCACAGTCACTCCTGCGCCAATATTTTGAACATTTTTAGAGAACCATGGTATTTTTTCAGGTAAAACTGTTAGTATTCGGTAAGTACAGATAAGTGATTAAATTTTGAACGCCTCTGACAAATATAGATCGAGGAATAGATGTAATACATGATATATATAAGGTTGTAGTTTATTTATAGAATATATTATAGAGACTAGTTAAAGTAATAAGCGTTGTTTTGTCAAAGAGATTATTAATAAATTAACGTAATGCCTTAGTTTGTTAGGGTCGCAATGGAGCGTCGAGGGATAATGGTTTTATGCTTATGAATACGAAGCAGTTGTGTGGGAGAGAATAAATGACTTTATAAAAGGACGTGAGAAATATTTCATTAGCTTTTAGGCTATCAATGCTATGGCAAGGTCAACTTTTTTAGGTGAAAATTTGTAGCGTAATGTGACTTAAATTTTGAACATTATCGATTTAAAAAGAGTGAATAAAAAGGAAAGCGATAAATACACTGACTTACAAATAGGCATGTAAATAAAAAATACGTATACGAATTTATCCAAATACATATATAACTGCACACATACGTAAAGAGAATATGCGCATAGGTATAACCATACACGTTTGCATAAAGACGTGCAAAATATGTAGACGAATTGAAACTGTGTGGAGATATTGACTGAAATTTACTGATACATTAAAAACAATTTAAACACTAACAGCATGACGGAGCGAGGGAAACTCAATCGATTATATATACAAGTAGACCTATGAATATACATATAAACAAGAATGTAAATATACACAAGAGTAAAGATAATCTTGCAGGGACCAAATAAAGTTCTTTGCTTCGTTTGTACAACTTCTGTATGGATAATGTTGCGGGAGGTATTGAGTTTCTTCATGTTTTGTAATCACTCTTTGCACGTATAAAACAATCCATTTCATTGTTAGTACCAATTATATATTCTTTCTGGGTTTGGAATTGTCCTCTGAGTGTGGTTCAGATGTTCTATCCAAGACTAACTCTTTCCATAGAAGATATCTTATGTAGAATATCTATGGGACTAAAATCTGAAAGCCTATATATAATTTGTCTTTGCCTATCTAAACGTGTTTGATATCTGTAAAAAATATTTGATGCATTATACACACACATATACATACATACATATATATACTCCGCCCCACACACACACATATATATATATATATATATATATATATATATATATATATATATATATATATATAGCTCATAGATGAGAGTCAGATATACACCGTGTAGAATATACTTAGTAGTGTTTAAGAGATTCAAACTTGAGCGGGCAGAGAAATGTTTTATACTTCCTTCTTTCATCACATCAAATGTAAGATCTCTTCACTGAAGACGGAGGCTCGTCACATCTG
This sequence comes from Octopus sinensis, assembly GCF_006345805.1. NCBI lineage: Eukaryota > Metazoa > Mollusca > Cephalopoda > Octopoda > Octopodidae > Octopus > Octopus sinensis. The sequence goes on from NC_043008.1 coordinate 60,354,678, forward strand.
ACGATAGAATCAACCTAAAAACACTATTTTGGACCACCGAGCCCTCAGAAACCGCTGTTGGATTTGTAATACTTTTCTTCAACCTCTTAAATTCTCGATATCATTTCTATTCTGTGTAAATCGAGCCTTTATGTATGTAAACATATATACATTTTTGCATTTCATGCATTTAATGAAGTGGCACCTAACATTTTGGCAACAGTCACATATGATTTAAATAGCTATTTGACTCAACTCCACATGTCTGAAATTGTCTGGTTACATTGGGCACATCAATCTCACATGTATGGATAATCTGTCTTAAATCTCTCTTGAAACATCTCAGGAGATGGGCGTGTCTTCTGCACCAACGAAGCTTTAAGTTATGAAGAGCAAAATCAAAGTGACATGCATAAGCATGCATATATACGTATATACATACATACACACATGTATGCATGCATTCATACATACATGTGTGTATATATGTGACTGTACGTATGTGTTGTTTTGCAAGAATTCTATTTATGAATATGTTTTGTGTTATGTGCAATGCATTCGGTGCATGCCTTCTTTATCACCTCGAGACATATCCGTAAATATGAAATGCATTAAGTTTACTTAGTGCACTGATACAGAGACAAATCATGCTGCCTTTATGAGAACAAACGTGTGCACGCCCTGCGATGCATTCCAGCAATTATTCTTTAATTGTTGCCGACAAAGAAACCTGCTCAAATTATATCATTTTGTAAATTTATATTTTCTTCGGTTAAATGCATCTTATTCATTCATTCTTCTCACGTAAAACCATTATCACATTGCGCTAAATTTATGGAAGCCTATACGTCATATAACCAAACAAGGAACAGTAATTGCGAAGAAACATCGTCAGGTGAGCCAATGACGGAGTCACCTTAATGTCATTTCGTAAGGTAGAAATGCTAGCGAAAGAACTTGATAATCACACAAAAGAGGAAGGTTGTATTTTTTCTCAACGTGTTCCCATAATTAAATACTGTAAATCTGAAACAAATTAAGCTTGAAAACATTGCCCTTGCTCATGGTTAAAGTGTCAGTAATAATATATATCTGCTAGTCTACAGCTCATCTAGAGTTATACAACAATAGGTGTAAGCATTACTGCTCTGATAAAGGTGTTTAGACAGACGCATTTGTTCATTCGTGCATACACGCAGCAGAATTAAAACACATTGCACACACACAAACAAAATGTTAATACACAAATACAAAATTGGTATAGGAGTTATTGTAGAACAGCTGTAGTCTTAGTAGTAATAGTAGTAGTAGTGATGGTGACGTTGAGGCACAAGGCCTGACATTTAAAGAAGTGTGTTAAACCAGTCCAGTGCTTAAAAGCTATGTTATTTTATCCACCACGGATGGGTTCAATGTGCAGTTGACCCCCAGTTGACCGTTGAGTAGCGAAACAAACAATACATGGCATTTTCCCCTAATGTTCTAAATACTGTGCCTGCTTGTTGCATAAACAACTCCATGAAAATAATAGTAGTAATAAGAATCATCTGTTCTACTGAAGGCACGCTGCATGAAATTTTGGTAAAGGGGGTGAAGTCGATTACATCTACCCCAGTACTCAAATGGCACTTATTTTGTAAACATGAAAGGATGAAAGGCTAAGTTAACCTGGGCGGAATTTGAACTCAGAACGTAAGTACGGACAAAATACCGCAAGGCGTTTTGTCTGGCGTGCTAAATATTCTGCCAGGTCTCCGCCTTAATAATGAAAATGGTAGTAATAATAATGATAATAATAATAATAATAATAATAATAATAATATAATAATAATAATAATAATAATATAATAATAATAATAATAATATAATAATAATAATAATAATAATAATAATAATATAATAATAATAATAATAATAGTATAATAATAACAATAATAATAATAATAATAATAATAATAATAATAATAATAATAATAACAACAATAATAACGCTTTCAAATATTGCAACTGGTATTTAATCTATCAACCCCGATAGGATAAAAGGCAAAGTCGACCTTGGCGGAATTTGAACACACAACGTAAAGACAAACGAATACCTATTTCTTTACTACCCACAAGGGGCTAAACACAGAGGGGACAAACAAGGACAGACAAACAGATTAAGTCGATTATATCGACCCCAGTGCATAACTGGTACTTATTTAATCGACCCTGAAAGGATGAAAGGCCAAGTCGACCTCGGCGGAATTTGGATTCAACATGTAGTGGCAGACGAAATACTGCTAGGCATTTCGCCGGCGTGCTAACGTTTCTGCCAGCTCACCGTTTTCATAACGTGCAGAATCTTTATCACTCCGAGTGAAATGTTTCGCAGTATTTCGTCGCATCTTACGTTCTGAGTTCAAATTTTGCCGTGGTCGATATTTCGGACTCGATAAAATATGTATCAACTGAGCACTGGGGTCGATGTAATAAACTTTGTGCCTCTTCCGAAATTCCTGGAGTTACGCCAAAATTGGGAACTAATATTATCCTCATTCGTTACTATTACTAGCTTCATCATTGGTCATCGTCCCAACACCTCTCCACACCCCCTTATCATCATCAACATCGACAACATTATCGTCATCGTGGTTATCCAGATTAATATTATTGAAGTTGTTGAGCGTCAATATCGTTACATGAAGAAAATAAGGAGATGACCGTGACGATGATGATGACGTTGACAATGTAGATGATTGTTCTTTAGCCATCGTTGCTGTTGAAGATGTTGTCGTCGTAGTTGTCATTCTCCCTAAAGAAACAAATATACATACAAATATATATATACATTTGTATGTATATATGTATGTATATATGTATGTATATATACACGCTTATATAATGTTCAAATCTACGTGATTGTGTGTGTGTGAGTGCGTACGTGGTGGCTTCTGTGTATTTCTGTGCGTCTGTTGTTTTTTTATTCATTTGTTAGGCAACATCTCAAGTTTTATACAGCCCTTGAGGAAATGTACTGTAATTTGTCTAAACAGCTTCATCGAAATAGTTTTCATTCGAATACGTTACATTATTTGCGAGTCTGTCTATCTCTTTTTCGCCCATCCTCTTGTCTAACTTTCGATTCATTCATCTATCTATCTATCTATCTATCTATCTATCTATCTATCTATCTATCTATCTATCTATCTATCTATCTATCTATCTATATATCTATCTACCTTCTTTCTTTTCTTCTTTCTTTCTTTCTATCGATCTGTTTTTCTGTCTATCTGTCTGTCTACCTGTCTGTCCGTCCGTCTATCTGTCTATCTATCCCTTGCAATTTGTCCCGTCTGTGTGCAACCCTGTGTGGCTAATAAAGAAACATATCTATCTATCTATCTATCTATATATATATATATATATATATATATATATATCCCTCTGTCTCTCTGTCTATCTACCTGTCTGTCTGTCTATCTATGTATGTACGTCTGTATGTATGTATGTACGTATGTATGTATGTATGTATCTATCTATCTATCTCTAACTATCTATGTAACTGAACTAGTCTTCCTGTACTGGCTTGTCTCCCACTGGGCAAGAATATTTTGTAAGATTTTCAACTATATTGTCCATGTATCTGCTAGAAAATTTGTGGTTGAATCAACTGAAATTTGTAATATAAATGTATTTGTAATATATATATATTATTATTTTTCCTGTCTGCTATATTTGTAATAACTTCTATTTTGTTGTTTCTTTTTACGTTTGCAGAAAAATACTGCAACAAATCTGTCAAATTAATAAATTGTCATTTTTTTCTTTTTTTAAGTTGTTTTGCATGTGAAGTCTAAGTCTCTCGCATTCCAGACAATTATGTACAACTGTACGCATATATAAATTGACACATGAAGACGTACATTTGTAAGCAGAATAAAAAGCCTTATATATATAAATATATATATATATATATATATATATAACTGATATAGATATACATACATATGTACATATATATATATGTATATATATATGTATATATATATGTATATATATATGTATGTATATATGTATATATATGTATGTATATATATATATTTTTTCTAGTTTCAGCTTAGAGCTGCGGCCATGGTGATGGACCGCCGTTTTGTGCTACAGTGTTATTACGACGAACCTCGTCTAATATGTGGCACTTGGTGAAGAATGGAGTTTGATATAGCTACTCTCATTTGCACCTCTTGCCGTGAGGTAGGTTCATATATATATATGTATATATATATATATATATATATATATATATATATATGTATATGAAGATGGGATCAAAGATATATTGACTTCGGGTAAAAGAAAATATGGCGCCTGATATAGCGTTTTAAATTAGATAATGTATTGAAAAGACACCTACAAATTTGCACATCTGATTTTGACCGCCAAGAGCTAGAGTAAAGTTCTGTCGTTGTGGATCTTAAAATGTCTTTTAAGGTCTCCGTTAAATTTGCAGGCATTATGGCATACACAGCATTGAATGGTGTGCAGAGATATAATGACAATAATTGGTGGAGATTCGTTTTACATGGGTCCGCAAATATACAGGCGTGAGTGGGTGAATTAACTGTGAATTAAATGATACGGACATCTCATTCTAAAAGATACCAAAATTACATAAAAATATCTTGAAATAATAAAGAGTTTATTTATTCAATAAAAGCGGCATTGGCTTCAACTACGGCCTCGAGACAAATACGGAATTCCCTGCAACTCTAGTGGACGGTAAATAGTGCTATAATCGTTGTCCTCACTTCATCTTTGGTGTCACAAAGAGTTTTGTTGGTTTCTCGCTCAACTGCGCCCCACATAATAGTCAATGGGGCTGCAGTTTGAAGGGACATAAGTGGCCAGATGTGTGAGGTGATGCTGTTACAGAAATTGCCTGACGGCCATGACTGAGTTACCCTGCTTGTGTGCAGTCACGCAGTCACGCTCTTGCCACAAAGCAGCACTACCTCCTCCAGGCACTTGATGTAGGCTTCCGTGTTGAGTCTGAGGCCGTGTGAAGAGAAGAAAGGAAGCACAACGTCGCCATAACTTGTTGTATTGGCTGGATGTTTGATTTTTATCACTCTTGTTACATGTCCTCAAATTGCACTGTGCTCCGACTGAAACTCAAACACTCTGAAATGTTCGTATTGGAGTTTCCGGCACCAGTTTGTTATATATATATATAATATATATATATATATATATATATATATATATATATATAATATATATATATATATATATATCATAGAAGAATGCGAGCAAGAGAAATAATATTCTTCAGATTATAAACGTGGAAAATTACAGAACTACACTTGGAAAAGTGCAGGACAAGATATTACATCTGGTAAAGTACAGAACAAAAAATATTTTACTTAAAATATTGCAGCTAATGATAAGATTTCAAATAAAATATTTATATTTAGAAAGTATTAGCTTTTATTAAAACTAAAATTTTATTACAAGGTATTACTTCTGTTAAAAATACAAAATAAATCAATGAAAATATTTTTGCTCTTCAAAAAATTTCATTTCTTAAATTATTAATTAATAATTAGAAATTTGAAAATAGGTAATAAAAAATAATAGTAGTACATTAAATAGAATTATACAACAATTACTTATATATTATAGTCAAATTTACCTATAACAACAAATTCACAGTAAAATTTGCTTGAGTTATTGCCTAAGTTATTGCCAAGTTTTCATATTTTTAGTTTTGACTCAATACCTATTTTTAATGAATTTGCTTACCATATATACTATTCTACTTTGCATAAAACTTTAGCTATATTTGTATTTCTGGCTCCCATTTTTATGTATTCTAATGTGTCAATGTTTTAACAAAATCATGGTATCTTTTAAAATTATAATGTTATTTTATAAATTAAAATCAAATAATTTTAATATTGAAATTGTATCCTTAGCTACAATATTTTAAGTAAAAAATGTTTGTTGTTCTGTACTTGACAAGATGAAGTAACTTATCCTGAACTTTTACAAATGTATTAAGTCGTTCTGTACTTTTCCAGGTTTATAATCTTAAGAATATTATTTCTCTTGCTCGCATTTTCCTATATAGTCCATTATTTTTTCAGACAATGCTGTTATGCTAAATAATAATGTGTCAATTAATAAGTCAAGATTTTGATTATTGAAAATTATCTTAATGATACCGGTGACATATATTAAAATACCTCTGATAGAACTATATTTATAAAAATAAGTATAGAGCTATATCATCAATCTCAAATTTGAGAAACAAACATCCATTACTTTATTCTTTAAAAACTTCTTTCTTGTCTCAGATATTACGGGACTGCGTTTACATGATATAATTGCATTAATTAATACAGATGACGTAGTTAAACTAACTTCAAATTAGTAGTGTCATTGAAAATTTTATATTTACCTCAATGATGCCGGTGACATATAAAAAAGTATAGAACTACATTATCACCCACAAATTTGAGAAACAAGCAATCATAATTTCTTTCTTTTAAAACCTCATTACATCAGATTGATACCATGAAGTTACTCGACTTGAGCGGTATCATTTAAGCTTAATTAAAATACAATTTTTTTTAAATAAAAAAAAGTTAAATTATACTCAAATCCAGATGGATTTACTATTTTTTCCATGATATTTTATCTCACAACTCTTTTGATACAAACTTTTGTTGCATGGGATTAAAGCTATAAAATGTCTGATGCTTTCTTTTATCATTGAAGCTAAGATAAATATATTTTGGTTTTAAAATAAAAATCTCTCCTATAACGTTGCTACAAATTTCGATGTAAATTTTCTTTCCACTGGACCAAGTCTCAATATGTTTATGCCAAAATGTAGCTATGGACCATTCCTCGTCAAAAATGTTAACAATTTTCAATTTGGAAAAGAACTGAACTAGCGACAGATCTGTGAATATGCTGCGTGTGAGTAAATTGCGGCCTTAAAAATATTATTCAACTACTACCGTAGTTGAATAATATATATATATATATATATATATAATATATATATATATACATACAGGAGTTGGTGGTGATCCCTGCTGTACTCTTTCACCACAACTTTCTCTCACTCCTACTTTCTGTATTTCAAGGGGCCGGCCTTGTCACTCTCTGTGTCACGCTGAATATCCCCGAGAACTACGTTAAGGGTGCACGTGTCTGTGGAGTGCTCAGCCACTTACACGTTAATTTCACGAGCAGGCTGTTTCGTTGATTCGGATCAACCGGAACCCTCATCGTCGTAACCGACGGAGTGCTTCCACTCCACATACTTATTCATGCAGACCCCCCCCCCACACACACACACGTATTCTTATCTATTACGTTAGCTGTATCAGGCAGCCAAAGAGTAGTGTTGGATGTTTTAAAACTATCTCTTCTCCAGCAGACAATCTGCCTTTTTTCTTTCTGCTTTCATTTCAACACCCAACAACTAAATCATCAGGTCTTCTTTGTATATATTTGTTGTTGTTGTTGTTGTTATTGTTTATCTTCTGCTCAAGAGAATATCCGCTCCTCTTTTGCCACCTATCGAAATGTTCCTAATATTTATTAGAAAAGTTAAAAAAGAAAAACAACAAAACACTCACGCACTAAGTAGGTCGATGACTTGCAAGTGGTGTTATTGTTACTATAAAGAACTACTAAAAATGCCGTCGTTCAGCTGCATGTGTTTTGCATATGCTTTCTTTAACCTATTTGATGTTGTTATAACCCATCTACATACGTTGTTAGTTCAAATCTTGCGAAAATTGAGCTTGATTACCGGAGACTATAAAACTTATGTTTTTTATGAGCATAATTGATATAATCTGGAACTTTGTAAATAGCTTTGCGACAACGGTAAAATTTACTTTTACAATTATTTTAGTCGTTCATTTTGAGAATAACCATTTGATTCCATGTGAATTTTGTTGCCTTTTCATCTGGAACTGTTTCTCTCCCTGCTGTTGTTCTTGTCGCCATCATTGTGACAGCTGGCCGGGCGAAATGCGTAGCCGTATTTCGTCTGTCGTTACGTCGTGAGTTCAAATTCCGCCGAGGTCGACTTTGCCTTTCATCCTTTCGGGGTCGATAAATTAAGTACCAGTTACGCACTGGGGTCGATGTAATCGACTGAATCCGTTTGTCTGTCCTTGTTTGTCCCCTCTATGTTTAACCCCTTGTGGGCAATAAAGAAATATATTACGTGTTGTGATTGTTTATATCTGTTTCTTTGACACGTTACCTTTTTTTTTAGTCTGCGACCGTGCTGGGGCATCACCTTGAAAAATTCCGTCGAACAAATAGACTCCGGAACTCATTTCATTCTCTACCACTTATTCTAATGGAATCGTGTGCCGAACCGCTAGGTAAAGCGCACGTAATAAAAGAAAGGCCCGTTTTATAGATGGGGTAGGTGCCAAATACAGATAGACAAATACTTGTGTGCACGCGTTCACACACACACAAACGCTTTTCTTTGCGTTTTGTATGCATTTATCTAACTGGAGGCGCAATGGCCCAGTCGTTAGGGCAGCGCACTTGCGTTCGGATGATCGCGGTTTCGATTCCCAGACTGGGCCTTGTGCGTGTTTTTTGAGCGAAAACACCTAATGCTCCGTCAGGGGGGGTGGCGACCCCTGTTGTACTCTTTCGCACCAAATTTCTCTCGTTCTTTCTTCCTGTTTCTTGAGAAACGCTGCGATGGATGGGGAATACATACGCCACAGAAACCGGGAAACCGGGCCCATGAGCCTGGCTAGGCTTGAAAAGGGCGCATTTACCTATTGCTTCTAATGTGACTCTACTTTTATGTGGCTGCTTGTAATGTTATTACTGGTAGGTCCATCGTTGCTATTGTCGAGTTATTACTTCACAGTGATATTTAGACTCGGTTTGATGAGAATTATGGATCAAAACTGGTCTATCCGTAATCATTAGTCGTGTTTTCTTTGGCTACATTATTCAACGAGAGCTTTCTTTTCGCTAGTTTTCTTCCTTTTCAAAATGACAAGATATTATTTGAGGGTTATTTGATTGCCACTTTTACCAGATTGATAGATTGTGTGGAGGTTTCTACATTATTTACATGCTAAGAATGGCGGCTTGGAGAAAGGAATCGGCTTGAGGGACCGGAGTAAGAAAACACGACAAGGGTTATTTGATTGCTACTTTTATCAGATTGATAAACTGCATGGAGGTTCCTACATTATTTACATGCGAA